>NC_028639.1:61032499-61058417 GCF_001406875.1 Solanum pennellii
GGGGGGGGGGGGGGGGAGTACAGAAGGGGTTAGTTAATACAATTAGTAGATATGGAAGATGGCCTTCGTCGTCTTATAAAAAGAGTTCTTCCGTTTTTTTCTCCAACATCTCGGGGATAAACACCAGTGGAACTTCCAAGAAAAATAGAGTGTTATCTTTATTAGTCTTCGATCTGTCCCTTGCTAGAGCATCTGCCACCCCGTTTGCTTCCCTAAAGGTGTGGAGAATTCGGGGGTTCCTCAGCCGACACGAAAGATCCCTGAAGTTAGAAAGCATATTTGTATAAGAAGGGTGATCATTTTCAATAAGGGTGAGGAGTTCCTTGTACTGTACATTAATTTCTATAGGGCAACAGTCCTCGTGTTAGCACCATTTGGAGTCCCTGTATAAGAGTTGTTAGTTTTTCTTTGATGTTGTTTGCCATATGTATATTCCCCATGTATCCCTTAATCCAATTTCCATTAGTGTCTCTAATTACTCCGCCCATTCCACTTCTACCTGGGTTGCCTATTGAGAATTCATCATTGTTTAGCTTGTAGCCTTATTCAAGTGGCATCCATCTTAGATGAGTTGTGGATTTTTGTTCTCTTATAAGTGTGTTCGCTGTGAGGTGTAGAATTCCATAGATTGGTTTAAATTTTTTTGTGCATATGTTAGTTTTGGAGTTTTTGAAGTTGTTAATTTCTTTTTAACAATATGCTCCAGAGGAAGAAAAGGTAGCAAATATCTCCATTTAAGGTTTGTTTATTTACCTGCATCTTCTATGTGAATTCTAGCCAGTCTTTTCCCTAGTTATTTGTGAATTGTTTTATGTGTTGTAGTACTTTTAGTTCTTTCCACATGTTTTCTGCTATGCAACATTCTATGAAAATGTGCTTTATATTCTTTGTTTTATTGCATATGTGGCATTGTGGGTCAATGTTTATTCCAATAGAGTGTAGTTCATTTCGAGTGGATAGTCTACCATGTTGGCACAACCAGATGAAGTATTTGATCTTATTTGGACATTTGAGAAACCAAATCCAGTTGAACTTATTTAAGGGTGCGTTTTCCATTGTGTTTGTCAGGAATTTTTAAATCGAGGAGGTTGATAGTCTCCTTTGAGGGTTTGGTTTCCAAGTAGCAGTGTCTTCCTTGTTCAGCGTTGTGTAAGTGCACTTTAGTAAAATGATGATTTCTTTTGGAAGATCAAAATATTTTGTTTCTAAGTTCTTATAACTGTGTTTCTTAATAATTTCTCCAACTCCGTCTTTTGTTTCTTTCTCTTCTAGGGGGCCTTGGATTTGTTCTCTCATAGTTTTTCCATTTGGCAGCCAAACATCGTACCAGAAAGATGTTGATTTACCGTCTCCTATTACCCATTCTATGCCTTTTTTTTACATATGTCCCATCCAAATATAAGGCCCTTCCATATTTTACCCTGAGTTTGTGATGCCTAAGTATTCCTTTCTAGCTCTCCATTCGAGGAGTACATAGTAAGTAGGATTGAGGCCCATAACATATTTTGTTGTTTAAAAGTCCTCTAGGCAAGTTTTGATAGGACGGATTTATTCCTAGCTCTAGATCTTAATAATCCTAGACCTCCATGTTGTTTCCTTGATGTCACAGTTTCCCATTTAACCATGTGTGTTTTCCTCTTTTCACTACTTGTTCCCTATATAAAGTTGTGTTGTATTTGATCTATTTTATTGGTGATTGTTTTTGGGAGTTTTGTTATTTGCATGATATAAGTTGGGATATTATTAAGGCAGGATTTTGCTAGGGTAGTTCTTCTTGCTATGTTTAGGAATTTCGTCTTCCATCCTGATAGTTTAGTCTGCATATTGTCTATGATGAATTGGTAGTTATTGTTTGCAACTCTTTCATGGGATATAGGTATACCCATGTATTTCCCAAATTTCTTCCCACTCTTTATGTTGAGCTTGTTCGATATGTTATCACTTATTGATAACTACCTAAGGCATTGGGATATTATTTTTATTATTACTTTGTAGGTGGTGTTGCACAGGCTTATTGGCATGAAGTCTACTAAATTGTTAGAATTCTTTACCTTTGGGATTAGACAGATATATGCTACTGTTAATTCCTTCAGGGATGCCCCCTTGTATGAAGGAGTTTTCACAAAGTTATATAACATATTTACATACAGTGTTTCAGTATTTTTTATAGAAAAAAGGATGGAGTACATCCGGCCCAAGGCTTTTTGAGGTGGGAACGAGAACATGGCCTTGTGGACTTCTCCTGCTGAGGGAGTTTTTTCAATGTTCTGGAGTACTCCAAGATTGTTGTGGGTCTTTAGATTTATTTTTTGTGGTTTTGAGTAGAGGTATGAGGTGATAAAGAGGTTATTGAAGTATTTGAGAGTACTTTCTTCAATTTCGTTTTGATTGTATATCCACTGACCTTCCTCAGAGAGCACTGCTACAATTTTGTTTCTTCTTCTTCTTCTTCTTCTTCTTCTTTTTCTTCTTCTTCTATTTAGGGTGGTTGTGTGGGAATATCTTGTATTTGCATCTCCTTCGTTTAGCCAATTTACTCTGGATTTTAGTTTCCAAAATTCTTGTTCAATTTGTAAGAGATGATTGTATTCTTTAATAAGGTTGTCGTCAAGATTTATAAGGAAAGGGTTATGGGCATAGTTAGGAGCCTTTTTGAATTCCTTCTTAGCTTTTCATTATTTTCCTTTTTCGAAAAAAAATATTACAAAAAATGGTATGATTCCATTCTGTTACATTTTGTTGGAAGTGTGTTATAGAAAATTGATTATTTTCCCCCCTCCCACGAGTTACAAATAATTTGTTATAGGTCCGAGTGAGTGGCCCACAATGTCTCGAACCTAAAGATTTTGTCTCATTTGAGGTTCTGAAGAAATAGAGTAAAGTAAGCATGAGAGGACAGTGGTCTGAGTGGGTACAAGGTCAATGATGTACTTGGGAATTCGGGAATTTATGGATCCAGTTGTCATTCACCAGAAGTCTATCTAAGTTTTCGTAGATAAGTTCAGACTTATTTTTAGATCATTTATACAACCATGTATAACGATTTCCCTTATATCCTAAGTCAATTAGCTAATAGAAGTCTACTGTGTCACAGAACTCTTTTTGTACTATTTTTATTAATAGGTTTTCGCCCCACTTTTGTCTTTTACTCCTAAATGCTCGCTAAAATCACCCCTAGTAGCTAGTTTCCTGTAAAATTTTATTTTATAGTACTCAGGTTTTGCCAAAGAATACTACAAGAGTTTCTTTATGTACTAGCATAAATACTACTAAAGATCCATGTATCACTAGTTGAGTGTACCTTAACCATCACATGTATTTCTTGCGCTGTTGTGGCTATGTCATCTGACTCAAGTATATTGTCGTCCCACAGCATCACCAAGCCTCCTGAGTTACTGTTTGCTGGAACTTGTATTATATTATTGAAAGGAAAGTTATCAAGTAATAATGATGGTCCTACATTTTGGCTTCCACAAGGGCTACCAAAGAGGGTTAACTAAAGTCTATAAGGGCTTTAAAATTCCTCCTAACATTGTCTCCTTTACGTCCTCTATAATTCTTAACTATTAAATTCATTGATCTGTTTAGGGGGTTTTGTTCTCAATTAGTTCCCTCACCTCTTCCGATATTAGAGATGGGTTCATTATCACTAATAAGTTCCCCATTTCCCGAATCAATGGAGTTCGTATATCTATTGACATTCTGAACAAATTTTGTGGACAAATGAGTATTACTTTTTTTTAATCTCTCTTTGAATATCACTATTTTTATAAAATTTTGAATGTTTATTTCTGATCGTTTTTCCCTCATCGGGGCTAAGACATCTTCTACTTCCTGCAAATCAACTTTTTCAGTTAGAGTTGGAACAAACCGATGGAGTAGAGGGTTTAGGTGATGGGGTGTTGTCTGAGAGGTTATCGATGAGATGTTGGGTACTACCTGGGGAGGACACTCTCTCTCCTGATTTCACACCACAACTGAGAAAGTCGGGCGTTCCCCATCATTGTTCCATGGGGTTGCTTAACCCTCCGGTACCTGATGGGGGAAGAAGAAGGAGGGGAAGAGGATAGGTTCCAGAGTTGTGGGTTGACTGAGGGGGTTTACAAGAGGCATCTCCCAAGTAGGGTGGTGGTAAAATGGGAGTTGTGTGAAAGGAAAGCTCAGAGGAGGTCGTAGCACTGTTGAGAACCAAAGATGGTTGTTGTATGTTTCCAATCCATCTCATTCCCTCGGAGACTACATGTGCTAAGAATGTAGGATTTTGGATTAGTATCGTCACTGACCTCCCCTCCACTTTCCCACTGAAAGAGAGTGTTTGTCCGCGCAGACTCACTTCTAACCAGGAATGTGGGAATAGGTTTGGCTCCGCTACGTGTGTCTCATAAAAGGTATGCTCCCCCAGGTTCACTGGAATGTTTGAAAATGAGTTTTTTTTGGGTGAGGTGTGTTCATGTTTGCTAGGGTTGTGGAGTTGTTCCGGGTGTTTCGAGGACAAGGAGAGAGTCGTAAGTTCACTCTTCTTCTCAGCGATGATATTGGTATTCTTGGCATTTTTGGATGTAATTCGGAGGTTTATGTAAATATAGTCTATTGGGATCGATATTCGATCTATGGAATCAGTACTAGGAATCTTTGTAATTAACTTTGGAGAAGAAGTTAATGTTGTATCTGATTTTAAAGGGATACCTTCCTTATACTTTTAGTATTAGTCGGTAATGACGTACTTGGGGTTAGTGAGTTGTTGGGCAATATTTTCCTCCAAAAATTTGGGATGTGAGGTAGTTGAAAGTGACATCAAAGCACTTTTTTAAGTTTAAATGGTCAGAATGATTGGTGTAGGACCCATAAGAGTAATTTTGGAATTTTAGGTAGGGTTTATAGCAACCATTTTAGGGGTCGCTATGGGGGTTATTTTAGGTGTACCCGAAATAGTGACCACCTCATCCTTTTATGTGCTTTTCCTATTTTTTTTGTTATTATTCTTATTGTTTTTTATTTTCCCGACTCATCAATGTTTGAGTTGACGTCACTAATCATAACGTCGCCATTAATTTTTTCAGAGACTGTTGATGTTGAATAGTGTTATCATTGAATGATTCCGGCACTTCTTGTTCAAGAACATTGAATTGGTTTTGTCGTGTGTTTGTAGCATTTTTTTTTGTACTGTTTCTGAAGAAGATTTAGAAGCTTTTATATATTTATATTTTTTTATTCGAGGTACTTACCTGAGTAGGCGTGAAATAATTTGACATAGATACCTTTTTCTGTGTTTGTCATTTCCCTTTAATTATACATGTGATATTTGTGTGCCCAAGAACCCCACAGGTGGAACAGAGTATGTTTGACCCTTCGTATACTAAGGATTGACTGTGGTGTCCTATACGAATGTGTATTTAAATCGAAACTCCTATGGGAACCTCAACGCATATCCTTGCGTAGCGTCCTCTTAGTGCCTCCAAGGTACAAACATCAGTTTTTACAAGAGCACCAAGTTTATTTCTACTCTAGCTAAAATCGAGTGGTCATTAAACTTTGTGGGCAGCTCAGGTAGCCTGATCAAGATGGCCGATTTTTTTTCTTTTCATTCTGAAGCTACGAAATTTGGGTGCCATCTTTTTACCGTTAGAAAAAATCCATTGATGAAACATGGGCCTTGTTGAAGCATTTTTCTGCAAGTTCTCTTATTTATAGAAATTAACTATATAATAGTCAAATCCCAAATCTATGAGAATAATTTCCTCAGAGACTCTCCACATAGTTATTAATTTCTTTTTAGGTATAGGTGACTAATTTTTTCCCAAAGACTTTAATAATAATGGAGTATGTCCATGGGTTATAGATCCTTTGTTTGTCTTCCTCAGTAAGATGAATTTCCTCTTCCTCCTTCATTATTGAATCTGGTGCCTCTAATGCATTTGTTTTTCTGGCTCAACCGCCATCGTATCTTCCTCCATCCCGGTGTTGATCTCGTCTACTGTGGTGCCTTTTGGAGTATTGTGCGGTGAGGATATCCTTGAATGATTTATTCCTAACTGTTTCCTCTCCATTGTTTTCTTCCCTTGACTTTTCGCCTATCTCGATATCCTTCTCCGATGAAGCCTCTTTACGACTAGATGTTGTGTGTTCTTCACCCTCCTTCTATTTCTTAGTGCTCCTATGAAGTTGGTTTGCTTATTGATCGCTCATATAATTGTTATGATTTTCCATTTGATTGTTGTTCATATTATTGTATGTGTTGTGTCTTGGATAAATGAGTTTAGTGAGAAGCCAGAGCTTCTCTCTCTAGAGCTTTTTTCCTTTTCCCGTCTCTATTTTTATGAATAGGTCTACAGGTTTGAAATTTGGGGTAGAAAACTTTTTGGGTAGTAACTTGAAAATTCTTGGCTAGGCCACCCTTAGATAAAATTTGGGATATGTGAGGTCTAGGGACATTTGGGAAAGAATGGGGTCCTTTGTTGAGATTTGCATGATGTATACTTGTAAACAAATATCCATAAGGTATTTCGAAATATAAGGGTAATTAGAACTCTCGAAATTAAACTTGGCATGAAAGGTTTACTTTGGAACATTAAAAGAAGAGTTTATGTTGTAAAAAAGACCTTTTTCTGGGGTTGTGGTTTTTGAACTTTCGGCTATCTTGTTATAGCGACCAGCCTCCTGCTATAGTGATTCTAAGACAGCTAAATCGATGTAAGTTGTCACTATAGTGAGGCAGACGTCTCAGCGAGATATGATAATTTTATGTAAAAAACTGCCCAAAACCTCTTTTTTTTTACAATATGAGTTCTTGACGCAAGGGTAGGAAATTTTGTGCAGCCAACATCAGTTTTCCCATGAAAATCATCGGTTAAGGTAAGAATTTGACTCCTCGATCTTTTTAATTGTTTCTTAAGCCTTAGAAACTAGGTAGTTAACATAGGGGAAGAAGTTTAAGAATGAAATTATGATGGAAAGGAGCCCTAAATTAAGAAGATGATCATACTTTGGTCGGGGTTGAGATATGTTAGTAATTCGGGTAAATTAATAGATCATTTGTGAATGATTGAATGTTATATTATTTATTTTAGAACAAGAACAATCCAAGACATTTCACAAGAGGAGAGCTCGGGCGATTCAAAGTTTCTAAGGGTCTTGATTCAAGGTAGGTGATATATCTATGCTTATTGGATATGTGTATTTTAATGTTTATTCCTTGTAATGGCATATTGTACAATATGTGGCAGTAAGCATTAGAAATAAACTTGTGATATAACTTGTGGGTTCAAATAGTCTTGTTGTATTGTGCTATCTGTTGATGCATTATTATCATCCCCATGGTCATTATGTGTTCTATGCATTCCCTTCCTATTTCGCCCCTTCTCGTACTTACTCTATAACATATGATGGGGATGGATAGGGTGGCACGCTCTCCAAAGTGTTTGGTTGAGTTTGATGCGAGTTTTGGATTTTGGAAGCTTAAGTACTTGGAAGAGTTGACTTCAGTCAACATCTAGAGATTCTGACATACGCTCGAAATTCCATCAATTCCATCAGCGGGCTTTAAGACTTCATTGTTCTTACTACTCGCTCCAAGTATTCCACTCATTGGATCGAAAACACCAGATGTTGAGATTGAATTTTTTGAAATGAACGTAACTTAGTATATTCAATCCATTCCTGAAGTAGATTGCACCGTTCATGAAAGATCACCAGTTTTAGCGCTCAAGTATTTGTGATGTTTCTTGAAAATATAACTGATTTCACTTCAAGTCCTGACAACCAACTTTGAAAACACCAAACTATAGGGTCTTTTGATGACTTCTCTGGTTAGGGAACACATTATATATTTACATAAGCCAATAGGTCATTAAGAAGATCCCACATTAACCCCAAGATGTTGGTCTCTAACTAGAAAAGCAAATACTTGAGCTTGAGAAGCTTTTTGTTCAGTGGGCCCGTAAAATTCACTTGAACAAACGGTTAGAACGTTCCTTTTTTTTACAATGACTTTGGTGAAAACTTCAATTTTGAGGCATGGGAACTTCTTAAGATATGCATAAACACTTGTCGTTGAGACTCCTACCTCAAATTAAGGGATTCGACGACTTGTGCACTAAAGCTCACAATGTGGATTCTAACCATTAGTTTTGATTCTTTCAACAATTTGATCTTCTATCACCAAAAAACACACAAAGGAAAGGTCCGCTTTGAAGTACAATAACTCGATAGAGAAGCCAATACTTGAATAAGGAAATAACAGGAAGAATAAAAGAGAACCAAAGTCTGTTTGTAGAGATTGTTACTGGATATGTTATTCAATAGGATTTATAGCCTTAAATAGGTTTATAATTTTATGGAATCATATTCCCACTGAACTACTAATGTAATTCCACTAAACCAACTCACATAAACATTAGGAATACAATTCTGCAATACTACAAAATAGGAAAATTGCATGAGTTAAAAGAAAACAAATTTTAACTGAAAGCTAAAATATAGCCATACTACAGACTTAGTCAAACGAAATAATAGTGGATAATGTTGTCCGACTTTTAAAACCCCCTCTCGACATCAACTCTAGTCTTAACGATGCCTAGTTGTTTAGATAAACTTTCAAACTTATTGACATATAGGCCTTTTATGAATACGTATGCAGTTTGTTGCTCAATTTTAATACGCTCCAAGTCAATCTCTCCTTGCAACACTTTTTACCTGATGAAGTGGTAATTTATTTATATGTGCTTCGTCCTAGCATGAAAACAGGATTTTCAGCCGGGAAAATCGTTGACTGATTGTCACTGTACAAGGTAACTGACTAGTCAACTAGTTGGTGTAAATCCTTCATCAACTAAATAAGACACATACTTTCTTGATCTACAACTGTTGTTGCGCTATACTTTGCTTCTATTGTTGTCATCGACACAATTGGTTGCCTTTTGCTGCACCAAGAAATCGCTCAAGCTCCAAGCTTGAACACATAGCCAGTTGTTGAACGTCGGGTATCATGATCCCCTGCATAGTCAGAGTCAAAATATCCAACTAACTTGCATTCTTCACCTTTTTTGTAAAAAAGACCATAATCAATTGTACTTTTCACATATCTTAGTATTCGTCAAACAACCTCCATATGGTGCTTCTTTGGATTGTGCATATAGTGACTCATCACATCAACTACAAAAGAAATATCAGGTTGAGTATGAGTTAAATAATCAGATTACCTACCAATTGTCGATACATCATCACATTTGCTAAGTCTTTACCTTCATGTGCACACATCTTAGCATTGTGCTCCATTGGTGTTGATATTAGTTTGCAATTCAACATTCCAAACTTCTTCAACAAATCTTTAGAATATTTTTTCTGATGCAAACATATTCCTTCTTCATTATAATCAACCTCCAAGCCAAGAAAATGGTTGATTTGCTCAAGTTCCTTAATCTGGAAGCGAACTGACAAATTATTCTTTGTTAGAAGAATTTCTTCTTCACAGTGTCTTGTTAGAATTAGACCATCGACGTATACTAGCACAATAGCTAGTTTATTTTCAACAACTTTCACAAACCAGATGGAATCTGCCGGTGCTATAGAATATATAACAACTATGAGTAAGAAATTAAGAAACCTTACCATACCATGCCCTTGGCGCTCGCTTTAACCCATATAACTATTTTCAAAGCTTACATACATACTCAGTATGAGCTTGACTCTGAAAACCCATTGGTTGACACATGTAGATCTCCGAATTCAACTCTTCATGCAAAAAGGCATTCTTTACGTCCATTTGCCAGAGGTTCCAACTTTTATTGATAGCAAGTGAAAGTATGATCCAAACTGTAGTAAGCTTAGCCACAAGACTAAATGTTTCATCATAATCTAGTCCATATTGCGGAGAAAAGCCCCGGGCCACAAGAAAAACTTTGAGCATTTCAAATGACCCATTTGTGTGAGGTTTTATCTTGTAAATCTATTTGCAAGAAATAGATTTGGCATCTTGTGGCTTTACCACGAGCTCGCAAGTTTGATTCATTTCTAACGCATCAATATCCTCCTTCCTAGATTTAATCCACTTAGGATTCTCGAATGCTTCCTCAAAATTCTCTAGTTCTTTTTCATCTTCTTTTTCTACTATGGCAGCATGGCATACTTTGGATTAAGCTTTCTGATCCTTGATGGCCTTCTAAGAGACGGGGTGTGTTTTCTCCATTTAGCTCGTCTTTTTGACTTTGTTGTTCGTACAAACCAGTTTGCCATGTATTTTGAGTCAAGCCTTATTCAAGAGTATCCTCATTAGCTTCATCTAGAATCAATTGGATATGAGACGAGTCCAATACATCTGTGAGAACATTTCAATCTGACAACATCTCTTTATTTATTTGAAGACCACCATGAAGAAGCTTCATCAAATATCACATTCCGAGAAGTGCAACACTTTCGGGTGTGCTTGGGTCACAACAACGCCACCCTTTTTGTTGACTGACATATCCTACAAAGATACACCTAACAACATTTTTGTCCATCTTGCTACGTAAATGGTTAGCTACAAATACATAGGATACACGTCCGAAAACATCAAAAAATATCTAACTGAAGGTTTCATATTCTATAAGTTCTCAAAAGGTGAAAGAAAACTTAAACTTTTGTTGAGGAATACTATTGATCACAAATGTTGCAGCTTTCATAGATTCTGCCAAAAATTGTCATGGAATATTTTTCGCGTGAGAAAGCTCCGACAAATTTCTGCTAAGTGTCTATTCTAGATTTTTTCTACGTCGTTTTGTTGTGGAACATTTGTACATGTGAGCCGGCGACGTATTTTATACTTTTGAATGAATTTACAGAATTCATATGAGGTGTATCCCCCACCATTGTCAGTTTGTAGGTAAAGAATTTTCTTGCCAACTTCTGCTTCAGCAACCTTTTTAAATTCTTAAAATTTTGAAAATGTATCAGGCTTTTCCTTCAAAGAATAAATCCATACATATCTGGAAAAATTATCAACGAAGGTTAACATATATTTCATCCCACCAACAGAGAGTTGCTTGACAGGTCCAAATACATCAGAGTGAATTAACTCTAATGGTTCCTTGGCCTTATATTTTGACTCCTTATACGACAACTGATGTGCTTTATTATACTGGAAACCTAAAGAACATTGTCTTTACTGAATGTTTTGACAAATCTTACAGAGGTTGATCCAAGACCTCAGTTGAGAAACATGTGATTTCGAATCCAAGGGCGAGCTACATCTTTCGAGCTTCCATGAGTTCTTCTAATTTGGTTGTCCATATTTTTGGACAAAGACATTATTCTTGGACCATATATTTAGCTTTCAGGGTTGTATCCTCTATTTGACTGATTTTAAAAGTTTTGTTGTTGTGACTTTCAGTTCTTAGAGGTATATACTGTTGATTTTTCAGACGATTGCGTTGAATTTAATGGGACTTAATTTCTTAGTTGATCCAAACTATTTCCTTTATTTATGATGAATATGGCTTCTGTTAATTGGTGTTGGGTTGTTATCGGGTTTGACTTTGATTCTACCACTATGTGGTTTAGTGTGGATTCACATCATGACCGTTCAGGGTCATGACATAAATAGATGACTAATGTCATCTACCGCCCCTTTAAGTTATCCGCATACTAGGGCTTGTACCTATTGAACACCTAAATTGTTCAAAACGCATACCTATTAAACACAGAATGTTGATATGGCAGAAAAAGTGTTCTCCACTTTCCTTTGGCGCGTTAAGATTTCTAAAATCGCATTTTTTTCAAGAAAACTTCACTTTTTCTTCTTCCATTGATTCTTATCTTTCTAAATGACTTAAAAAGATTTTTTTTAAATATTTTTCAAAATCAATAATTTTTTAGTTTGCAAAAAAGAAAAAGACCCCCACCCCTGCTTTCGGTCGACTTCTTCACCTCAACAAGGTTTTCAAAGACAACTGCATTGGATCTTCAAAACCGAAAGACTAAAAAATTTAGCCGATAGCTCAATTTCCGGCCATCTTCAAACAAACATCACCACTAAAAATTAAAATGTAAACCCATTTAACTTATAAAAAGTAATATCAAAAAATTTGATAAAATTAATTTGGGTCCTCTTGAGTTCTGGTTTGCAATTGATTTTGAAATGATTATCGGTCAACAAACTTCATTACATTATCACTCTTGTATTTGTCTCATTATATATTTGTCTCACGTATTAGGCATGAATTTTTTTTTTGAAAAATTGAATCGGTAAATAATTTGATAAGATATTGAATTTTATTATGGTTTAGAAATGAGCTGCTGCAGTGATCAAGGAAGAAGATGGAGAATAAATGGGTTGGGGTAGCATGCAGCTGGGTAATATATGTTATATATAAGAAAAAAAGATTGAAACTTATTTGTAATAAATTTTATTTTTTAAAGTTTAAAAATTATTTTCTATAATTTTTGGGGCCCACTTGCCTTTCATTAGGCATTTTGCCATGTCATCGAGAGTGAGCCACACGAACTTTACATTTTTTGTTGATTACCGAAAAGTGTCTAACAGGAACAAAGTTTAAATAGATAAAAAAAATTCAATCGGTACTAGCACCAATTGAGGTGTGTAAGTGAATTATACGGACAACTTAAATGGGCCACAAATGACTTAA
This sequence comes from Solanum pennellii, assembly GCF_001406875.1. Lineage (NCBI taxonomy): Eukaryota > Viridiplantae > Streptophyta > Magnoliopsida > Solanales > Solanaceae > Solanum > Solanum pennellii. The sequence goes on from NC_028639.1 coordinate 61,045,120, forward strand.
GTCTAAATAGAAACATGGATATTTTATTTTTTGACCCAAATTTTGAACAAGAAAAATAAATCTAATTAAAAAAATATTTTCAACTAGATTGGATAGTTCTTATCACCCAACCAACATTATGCGGAAAACCAGTTAACAGACTTTTTAATAATTAACAAATGCATTTTTTATGTCAAAATTTAAGAAACCCATAACATTAATGAGTAAAATAATCAAACCAAAGGATTAACTCTGATGATCTAGTCTAGACATGTACAACAACTTCTTACTAGATTAAGACAAGAAACGACAAAATTATGTTATAGTATAAAAAAGGGGGAATTGTAGCACAAAAATATGTTTAACCACCATAACTCGCATACGTGCTTTGTCGTCATATTATGGTATGTATGAAAAATATCAAAAAGAGATTTATTTTTATTTGCGTCTAATCTATATTAGAGCTCCCTATATATTGTACTCCCTCCCTTTAAAAAAGAATGTTCTCCTTTCCTTTTTAGTCTGTTTCAAAAAGAATGACCTCTTTCTTTTTTTGGTAACATTTAATTTCAGCTTTCCACGTGTCATTTTAAGGCCGCAAGATCAAAGGGCAAATTTGTACATTTAACCTAACTTTAATTTAGGACCACAAGATACAAAAAGTCTTCATTATACTCTTAAACTCCGTGCTAAGTCAAACCAGATCATTCTTTGTGAAATGGAGGGAATATTAAATGTTTGTGTTATGCAGTCATTGGGCCAATGAGAGAATGTTATACTTCTTTATTAATTTATGTGTGACCCAGTTATATTGTAAACCCCATAAATAATTTTTATTGAAAAATAACTTTTATTTATCAGATAATGATGAACATACCAGATTAACTCTAGACTTTTATAAATCGATCCTCCATTCACCAGGGTTATATTCTCTAAAATTTTCTATTACTAGTGACGACTAGGGCAAGGAGGCAACCAAATTTTCAACTAACGCTCGCGCTAAGTTATTCTCATCTGTTTGCTTTCTCTGAATTTTTTAGTGAGATTATCATTTTTAAGACCCTGATTTGTATATTGAATATATGTGATACTATGAACTTTGTGATTGAAATTTTGTAAACAAAAAAAATTCCAAAAGATTTAAGGAAAATCAGGGGAAAACTTTAAGACATATTTGTAGATAAAAAAACAAATGACAATTTTTCTTACATTGTTAAGGTTATTCACTTTATTTCTAATAAAACAAAGCTTTTCAAGACTTCCTGAAAAGAAAACTTTATTATTCTAATGAATTTGTGATAGGTGCACCATTTATAGATCTAATCATACTCTTTTTTTTAATCACATCATGCTACATCGGAAAAACCTAGTTGTACCTTACCCGCTTAGTCTATCATTTAGTGAGTTATTATAAAAACACGTTAATAAATAATAGGTATACTTGTTTAGTTGTATTTAATCGTATATTTATTTCCAAAATACGATATTAAATTAAAGTCACTGATTTTTAGAGCAAATGTCAATTAAGTGTTGATGCATATACATTTTTAATATTTAATTATAAGTAAGTAATAATTAATATTCAATTTTAATTTATTGATTCTTAAAATATTTTATTAGGAAGAAACATACATTGATTCTTAAAATATTTTATTAGGAAGAAACATACATTCAAAAGTATATATTATTTACCCTTAAACTATTTTTTTACAAGGAAAAATGAGTTATCACTTTTTTTCCCTTATATAATTAAGTTCTAAGTATGATTCATTTAAATTATCAATCTACTTATAGGAAAAGTCATAAATATCCACTTCAGGTATAAACTTAATGTTGGGTATATAGCAAGAACTAATAATAAATGGAGGGAAGATAAAGAGAGGAACTTGAAGAGTTGGAAACTTGAAAAACCTTCTTATGCTTTAGTAAAAAGGTATTTGTCCCTCATTGGTGGTGGAAAGAAAAAAAAGGAGAGTTTAAATATGGAAATACTCCTATTAATTGTTAAAAGGATTGGAAAGAGGGACTCCCCTCGCGTCGTCGTCCTCGCTCGACTCGGCTTCGCTTTGAAAAATGATCGATTGAGATTATTCTTTGGATTGTTTAATTATTTAGTTAATTAAATTAAATTAAATGGCCAAAACATTTTCAATTAATTAGTTGATAACCGAAATTTTTTCAATTATTTAGTTGAAATTAACCGAAATGTTTCAACTTTTTAGTTGATTAACCCAACTCGACTTGGATCCGCGCGATCTATTATATTTAAAAAATCTTTCCTGTTCTTGAATTTCCCACCGTTTTGAAATGACTATTCTGAAAGGTTGCAACTTTCAAGAATAGTCAGGATTGTTTGAAAGGTTGCAAACTTTCATTGATGGTCGTGTGGATTCTGAAAGGGTTGCAACCTTTCGGAACATGTTCCTCTTGCCTATAAATACCATTCATTCTTCAGAATTTTTTCTTACGAATTTTTTTGATTTCTTCTTCTTCTTCTGCACAAAATTTCTTTGTGTACTTTACTGTTGTTGAGTGGTTCGCTGACACCAGAGTTTTGGGTATCGATATGCTGGTGATTTAGATCATCCTATCCAGGGAGGACATATTCCAAATCAAACATCGGATACTAGAGGAGAATGATTTCCTTAAGAGGACACTGTGCATTCAGTGGGCTTGGTCTTTTTCTATTCAAATTTTCCAGATTCTAGTACGTTATAGTTTTTTTTTTCTGAATTAATTTCTATTTTTGTACTAATTCAGTAAACTTTGGTTACTTCATGTTTCTGCAAAGTTTTGTTGGAATCAATAATTTTTTTTAAACACTGATTGGCAACAATCTTAAGGAAATTTATTTATTTTATATTAATCACTGTTTCTGGTGGAGGCAAAAATCTTCGTGACTTTATACTCCTTGAAGTCTACAATTTTAAGTTATTGCTTACTAAGATTGTATCAATTTTTTGTTTATCAAAATGGAAAACAACAATGTTACAGTGGTCGTTGCTGCACCAACCCAAACTGTTGTACCACAAGTAGAGAAACCGAGTAAATTCACTAGTGTAAATTTCAAAGGATGGTAGCAACGGGTATTTTTTGAGCTTACGAGCGAAGAAACTCCAGTGCAGGCTGCTGAAATGTTAGACAGAGAAAAATTCATGAATATTGAAGCATGGAAACAAACAGACTGCCTATGTAAGCGCTACATTTGGAGTGCTTTACAGGATGACTTGTATAATGTCTATAGTGCAATGACAAGTTCGAAAGAGTTGTGGGATGCACTTGAGAAGAAATATAATACAGAAAATGCATGCTTGAAAAAGTTTGTGGTCGCAAAGTTTTTAAGTTATAAAATGGTAGATAGTAAAAATGTTGGATCACAAGCGCAGGAACTTCAACTTATTCTCCATGATCTGATTGCTGAAGATATGGTAGTAAATGGATCTTTTCAAGTTAATGCAATGATCGAGAATGACCTCCATCGTGGAATGACTTCAAGAATTATCTAAAGCACAAACGTAAGAAAATGAAGCTTGAAGATCTTGTTATTCGGTTAAGATTGAGGAAGATAACAAAACCATCGAAAAGAAGTCTCGTAAGAATTCAACAATTATTGGAGTTAATATTGTTGAAGAAGCCCCTACCAAAGACAAAAAGAGAAAGAAATCCAATGGGAAGAAGTCAGAATAGCCCAAGAAGAAATTCAAAGGCAATTATAATTGTGGTAAGGATTGTCATAAGTCTTCCGATTGCGTGCTCCAAGAAAGGACAAATACAAAGGCAAATGCAAAAGTCAAACAAACATCGTGGAAGAGATGGAAGATGTAGATGACTTGTGTGCAATGATCTCGGAGTGTAAGTTAGTTGGAAATCCCAAGGATTGGTTTCTCGACTTAGGTGCCACTCGACATATTTGCTCTGTGAAAGAAGCCTTTGCAACATACACTCCTGCTGAGTACGATAAAGATTTGTTCATGGAAAACACAACAACAACAAGGATTGCAGAAACTGGAAAAGTAACGTTGAAAATGATATCCGACAAGGTGTCGACTTTGAACAGTGTTTTGCATGTCCCTACTATTAGGAAGAATTTAGTTTCTTATGCACTACTTGTTAAAAACGGGTTTAAGTGTGTCCTAGTTAGTGATAAAGCTTTAATAAGTAAGAATGAGATGTTGGAGTCAAATGATTTATGACATGCCCGTTTGGAACATGTAAATTACAAAGCCTTGCGAAAGTTGGTTACTTTAGAAGTATTGCCTGATTTTAAATGCGACAAATCGATGCGAAATCTGTGTGGAAAGTAAGTTTGTTAAACATCCTTATAAGTCTGTTGAAAGAAATTCAAAACATTTAGACTTAATTCACATAGATATATGCGATATGAAGTCGACACCATCTCGTGGTGGGTAAAAGTATTTTATAACTTTTATTGACGATTGCATTCAATTTTGTTATGCATATTTGCTTAATAGTAAGGATCAAACAATTGATGCATTTAAGAAATACAAAAATGAAGTGGAAAACCAATTGAATCTAAAGATTAAAAAATATTAAGTGATAGGGGTGGAGATACGGATCTTCTTTTGCTGAGATTTGATTGGAATATGGTATTATTTATCAAACTACTACACCCTATACACCGCAATCAAATTGTTTGGAAGAACAGAAGAATAGAACACTAAAGGAAATAATGAATGCCTTAATGATCGATTCTGTTTAAAGGAAATAAGATACTCAATAGGGTACCCCATAGCAAAACACAATCAATTCCATATGAGTTGTGGAAAGGAAGGAAACCCAACTTGAAATATTTCAAAGTGTGGGGGTTTCTATCCAATGTAGAGATTCCTTTACCCAAAAGAGTGAAAAATTGGACCCAAAATGGTGGATTGTGTATTTGTTTGAAATGATGTGAACAACAAGGTCTTCCAATTTTTTTTTCACAAATCTAATAATCCTAAGATTCATGTTTGTACGATAATTGAGTCAGATAACGCAAAATTCTTTGAACACATTCATCTGTATAAAACTTAATGTGAGTTAACAAGTGAAAGACCTAAACGACCATGGGAATAATCAGCGGAAAATACACTACCTAGGATCCTAGGCGGAGCACTCGCCAACAGAAACTCACTTCTTTCTGACAAGATTTTTTGGCTCTGTTGCTTGAAAATGATCCTCCAACATTTAAAGCACGTCTTAGTCAACTTATTGGAAAGAATCTATCAATAGTGAGATCGAATCAATTTTAAGTAATCATACTTGGGAATTGGCTGATCTTCCTCCAGGAAATAGACCTTTAGGATCAAAGTGGATCTTTAAAAGTAAAATGAAAGTTGATGGAACTATTTCCAAATATAAGTCTAGACTTGTAGTCAAAGGATACAGACAAAAAGAATGTTTGGACTACTTTGACACATACTCTCCAGTAACAAGGATAACATTAATTATGATGTTAATAGAACTAGCAGCAGTGTATGATATTAAAATCCACCAAATGGATGCCAAGATAGTCTTCTTAAATGGAGAGTTGGAGGAAGACATGGAACAACCTGAAGGGTTTGTAGTCCTGGTAAAGAAGAGAAAGTGTGCAGACATGTGAAGTCGCTTTATTGGCTCAAGCAAGCACCCAAACAATGGCATGCTAAATTTGACCAAACAATGTTGACAAATGGATTCAAGATTAACGAATGTGATTAGTGTGTTTACATTAAAAACATTCCAAATCTGAAGTCATTGTTTGTCTGCATGTTGATGACTTGTTAATAATGAGTAAAGATATTGACAATATAAATGCTACTAAGTGCATATTGTCCAGCAAGCTCGATATGAAGGACTTAGGAGTTGTTGATTTGATCTTAGGGATCAGGGTTCTCAAAACTCCTCAGGGACTAGCATTATCTCAATCTCATTATATTGAAAGAGTATTGGATAAGTTTAAGTACTTGAATTTCAACGTTGTGAAAACTCCAATGGATTTAAGCTTTACATTTCAAAAGAATGAAGGTGAAAGTGACTCTCAATTGGAATATGCCAGAGTTTTGGGAAGTTTAATGTATATTATGAAATGTACTCAACCAGATATAGCATGTGCTATTAGCAAACTGACTCGGTTCTCTAGTAATTCGAATCAAACTCACTCGACGGCAATGAAACCTGTGTTGGGGTATCTTAAACATACACAACACTATGCTTTGAATTATAATAAATATCCTACCATGATTGAAGGATACAGTGATGCAAATTGGATCACCGGGTCAAATGAAGTAAAATCCACATGTGGTTATGTGTTTACACTTGGTAGAGGAGCTGTCTCTTGGAAATCGTCCAAACAGACATGTATTGCTCGCTCCACAATGGACTCTAAATTTATTGCTTTAGAAAAGGCTGGTGAATAAGTTGAATGGCTCAGATTTTCCTAGAGAATATTCCATTTTGGCCCAAAACTGTGGGACCTATCTGATAAATAATTTGATAAGATATTGAATTTTATTATGGTTTAGAAATGAACTGTTGCAGTGATTAAGGAAGAAGATGGAGAAGAAATGGGTTGGGGTAGCTTGCGGCTGGGTATTATGTGTTATATATAAGAAAAAAAGATTGAAATTTATTTGGAATAAATTTTAATATTTAAAGTTCAAAAATTATTTTCTATAATTTTTGGGGCCCACTTGTCTTTCATTAGGCATTTTGCCATGTCATCGAGAGTGAGCCACACGCACTTTACTTTTTTTGTTGATTACCGAAAAGTGTCTAATAGGAACAAAGTTTAAATAGATTAAAAAAATTCAATAGGTACTAGCATCAATTGAGGTGTGTAAGTGAATCATGCGGACAATTTAAAGGGGTCACGGATGACTTAAGCCTAAATAGGGGCATGGATATTATATTTCTTGACCCAAATTTTGAACCAAAAAAATTGAATTAAAAGAATATTTTCAACAAAATTAGAGAGTTCTTACCACCCAACCAACATTATGCATAAAACCAGTTAACAAACCTTTTAATAAATAACAATGCATTTTTATTGTCAAAATTTTTTTAACCATAACATTAATGAGTAAAATAATCTAACCAAATGACTAACTCTCATGATCTAGTCTAGAAATGTACAAGAACTTCTTAATAGTGTAAGACAAACCACGACAAAATTATGTTATTGTATAATAAAGGGGAAATGTATCACAAACATATGTTTAACCACCATAACTCGCATAAGTGTTTTGCCGTCATATTATGGTATGTATAATGAATAATATATATAATAAATTTATTTTATGTGCATCTAATATATATTAGAGCTCCCTATATATTATATTAAAAATTTGTGTTATGCAGTCATTGGGCCAATGAGAGAATTATATGCTTCTTTATTAATTTATGAGTGACCCAATTATAATATAAAGCCCATAACTAATTTTTAATGAAATATAACTTTTCTTTGAAAGATCCTGAATGACGTACCAGATTAACCCTAGACTTTTATAAATTGATCCTCCATCATTAGGGTTACACACATTCTCTACACTTATCTATTACTGGTGACGGCTAGGACAAGGAGGCAATCATATTTCCAATTAACCCTCTCGCTAAGTTCTTCTCATCAGTATGCTTTCTCTAACAAGACCCTAATTTGTATATCGAATATATGTGATACTATGAACTTTGTGCTTTAAGTTTTTGTCAAAAAAAATCTAAAACATTTAAGGAAAATTAGGGAAAAACATTAAGACATCTTTGTAGATAAAAATACTAATGAAAATTTTCTTAGATTGTTAAGATTTTTCACTTTATTCTAATCAAAAAAAGCTTTACAAGACTTCCTGAAAATAAAAGTTTATTATTCTAATAAATATATGATAGGTGCACTATTACTATTACTAGATCTAATCATACTCGTTATTTATATCACATCCTGCTACATAGGAAAAATCTAGTTGTATCTTACCTTCTTAATCTATCATTTAGTGAGTTATTATGAAAACACATTTATAAATAATAGGTATATTTGTGTAGTTGAATTTAATCATATATTTAGTTCCACAATAACTTGATTTTGCAAATTCAATTTGTTTAAACACATCTGATATTAAATTGAAGTCACTGTTTTTTTTTCTTTAAATACTTATGAGAGCAAATGTCAATTAAGTGTTGATGCATATACTTTTTTAATACTTAATTATAAATAAATAATAAAATGCATTTCATTGTAATTTATTAAGTCTTAAAATATTTTATTAGGAAGAAACACATAATTCAAAAGCATATGTTATTTACCCTTAACTATTTTTTTATAAAGAAAAACGAGCTAACTCTTCTATTTTTTTCCTTATATAATTAAGTTCTAAGTATGATTCATTTATATTATCAATCTACATATGGGAAAAGTTATTAATATATACTTTAGGTATAAACTTAAAAATTACTAACAAAATCGTTAATCAAATTTATTTGATTTTCTTCATTTCTCATGTCAATTATAAAGGTTAAACTATGGCGGAGGAGCTTGATCAGAAGCAAACGATTGCTTCATTGAGGCAAAAAAAAGATTATCTATTGATGAAAATTGACATGTTAGAAGCAACTCACATATTTGTATTTGAATCAAGAAAACTTGAAATTTGGTTCCTGAAGCAGAAGCTTGATGAAGTAGACAACACTGTGAAATTTTACAGTGGTGTACTTGGAGCACTGGAAAGGGAAAATATAGACCTAAAGCTGAAGCTTGAGGAACAAAATCAATTGATAAAGGTGTACGTTCTGCGTAATACAATGGAGATCGAGTTGGTGAAGAACAAGTTGGTGAAGAAGAAGAATGAGTTGGTGAAGAACCAGATTAAGGAATTGGATGCTGAAGTTGCCGAAATGGAGAATTAATGAAAGATCCAGGACAATGAGATTTATCAAAGTCTTATTGATCAGAACAAATCAGTTAGTGGATAATCTGTTGTAAACGTAGATGATGTGCATATGTATCTTGCTGTTACTTCTTGAGGAATTTTATTGACAGTTATTCCTAGCTCTTTTGTAGGACATGTATTTTTGTTCTTACCGCTTTTAAAATATTGACTATTAATCGTGTTTTCCAATGGTTCCTTGGATGATTACATTGCTTGTATGCCTTTGATTTTGTTTTTTTATAAATTGCTTGAGAGCCAAAGCTTTGGAAAAGATGGAAGTTTGGGCATGTAGATGACCTTATTGCCACTTTCTGCTATATATCGTGGGGGCTTCTTGCTATAGTTGTTCCAGAATGGAGGGAGGATGTCTTGTATTGCGACCTTGGATGCCAAGAAATCCTTCTATAGTGGTTGTGGATCTCTATACGGGTTCCCCATTTATTATAGTGGTTATGATCAGTAGTTGGGGATATAGGAAGAATTTATTGGAAAAAGTTGTCATGCTAGAAGCAACTCACAAAGTTACATTAGAAGCGAAGAACATTGAAAGTTGGATCCTAAAGCAGAAGGTTGACGAAATAGATGACACTATAAAATTTTACATTGGTGTGTTTGGAGGAATGGAAAGGGAAAATATAGACCTAAAGTTATAGATTGAAGAACAAGATCAGTGGGAAAAGGAGAACAGCTTGCTTCAATTAGATTTCTTAAATTCTCGTTGATGAGAACAAATAAGTTAGTCGATAATCTAGTGTAAACATAAACTGATATGCGTGCATATTTTGTTAATACTTGTTTGAGGAGTTTTGTTGACAACAATTTTTATCTTAAGAGAGTATTTCATTAAACTAAATTATTGAATGAATACTTAATTGTGGTTTTATTGAATTTAAATTATTGGGGGAAAAAGAGAGTACTTAAATACAAGGTAACTCATTATTATTTCTTACATAGTTGAACGAATAAATTCTTGGGGGTCGTCAATTCCTTTCTTTTGAAAGAGTATTTTCAAGAAATTATTTTTTGGAAAAAAACTTCTTTATTTAAACATAATCTATGTTTACTGGATAAATGTAATAAATATATCCTCATGTATTTAAGCCACGGAGTTTTATTCTCGTATGAATTTTAAGCCATAAAAGGGAAGCCTAGTGCATTAATTAAACCTCTCATGGTGACTACGTGACATTAAGACTATGTCCTAGATCTTTAATGAATAATACATACTGAGACCAATTAAGTCCTTAAAATCTTAATGGAAATAAATGCACTTAGTGGTCGTATGTCTAAACAATTTAGATTCAGACATCCATTAAATGCGAACAACTACGGGCCTTACACCGCCTCAATCATAATATACTAAAAAATAAAAAGTTATGATAAACTAAGTTAGTGTATGACCATAGATTTAAGAGTGGATTTTTAAATTTATTTTATAATATATGTTAGGCCATGTATTTTGCTAATTTTTTTAAAATGTTTTCTTCAAATATTTTCAAATACTCATAAAACACTATTTTTCTTTACCCGAGTAAAATGCATGTCCTAACATAACTTCAAATTTCAAAATCCACAACTTTAAAATTCAAATTTTCAATTTTTACGTCAATGATCAAATGTGAGATATATAATTATTTATTCTTTTTTTCTTGAATAGTGTTCTTAAATAAGAGATTTGGGGGGGGGGGGGGTCTAAAGTGACATATCTTAGTAAACATGCACCTCGACATATGAAACAATTGTTGCTTCCTCCATCACCGGCATTGTAACAACTACCTCCTCCACCATAAATAAAAATAAATATGTTCTTTCTTTTAAGTTGTTACAAAAAAGAATCTTTTTCTTTTTTATGTAAAGATACAATCATGTATTCCCACCAGTCATAAAGCAAATTAGTATAACACGGGTGATCATTTTTAATAAGGGTGTTGAATTTCTTGCATTCTATATTGATTTCTATGGGCAGCAGTCCTCTTGTTATCACCATTTGGAGTCCCTGTATAAGAGTTGTTAGTTTTACTTTGATGTTGTTTGGCATATGTATGTTCCCCATGAATCCTGCAATCCAATTTCCTTTAGTGTCTCTAATTACTCCGCCCGTTCCACTTCTGCCTGGGTTGCCTATTGAGGATCCGTCACTATTTAGCTTGTAGCCAATTTCAGGTGGCATCCTTCTAAGGAGAGTTGTGGATTTGTGTTCTCTTATAAGTGTGTTCCCTGTGAGGGTGTAGAATTCCATAGATTGGTTTAGATTATTTTTTTTGTGCATATGTTAGTTTTGGAGTTTTTGAAGCGGTTCTCATTCCTTTTTAACCATATGCACTAGAGGAAGAAAGGTAACAGATCTCTCCATTTAAGGTTTGTTTTATTTGTGTTTTCCTGCATGTTCCGTGTGAATTCTATCCAGTCTATTCCTATGTTATTTGTATATTGATTTATGTCATGTAGTACTTTTAGTTCTTTCCACATGTTTATTGCTATGCAACATTGTATGAAAATGTGCTTTATAGTCTCTGTTTTGTTGCATCTGTGGCATTGTGGGTCAATGTTATTCCAATAGAGTGTAGTTCATTTCGGGTGGGTAGTCCACCATGTTAGCATAACCAGATGAAGTATTTGATCTTATTTGGACATTTGAGAAACCAAGTCCAGCTGAACTTATGTAGGGGTGCATTTCCCGTTGTGTTTGTCCGAAATTTGTAAACTGAGAAGGTTTATAGTGTCCCTTGAGGGTTTGGTTTCCATCTAGCAGTGTCTTCCTTGTTCGGCGTTGTGTAAGTTCTGTTTAAGAGTGGATTTTGAAATTTATTTTATAATATATGTTAGGCCATGTAATTTGCTAAATTTTTTAAAATGTATTCTTCAAATATTTTCAGATACTCATAAAACACTATTTTTCTTTACCCGAGTAAAATGCTTGTCCTAACATAACTTCAAATTTCAAAAACCACAACTTTAAAATTCAAAATTTCAATTTCTAAATCATCAAATGTGAGATATATAATTATTTTATTCTTTTTTGCTTGAATAGTGTTCTTAAATAAGGGATTGGGGGGGGGGGGNAAGTGACAAATCTTAGTAAACATGCACCTCGACACATGAAACAATCATTGCTTCCTCCATCACCGTCATTGTAACAACTACCTCCTCCACCGTAAATAAAAATAAATATGTTCTTTCTTTTAAGTTGTTACAAAAAAGAACTTTTTTTCTTTTTTATGTACAGATACAATCATGTATTTCCACCAGTCAAAAGGCATATTTGTATAACACGGGTGATCATTTTCAATAAGGGTGTTGAATTCCTTGCACTCTATATTGATTTCTATGGGCAGCAGTCCTCTTGTTATCACCATTTTGAGTCCCTGTATAAGAGTTGTTAGTTTTGCTTTGATGTTGTTTGCCATATGTATGTTCCCCATGAATCCTGCAATCCAATTTCCATTAGTGTCTCTAATTACTCCACCCGTTACGCTTCTGCCTGGGTTGCCTATTGAGGATCCGTCACTATTTAGCTTGTAGCCTTTTTCAGGTGGCATCCTTTTGAGGAGAGTTGTGGATTTGTGTTATCTTATAAGTGTGTTCCCTGTGAGGGTGTAGAATTCCATAGATTGGTTTAGAGTTTTTTTTTTGTGCATATGTTAGTTTTGAAGTTTTTGAAGCGGTTCTCATTTCTTTTTAACCTATGCACCACAGGAAGAAAGGTAACAGATCTATCCATTTAAGGTTTGTTTTCTTTTTGTTTTCCTGCATGTTCCGTGTGAATTCTAGCCAGTCTATTCCTATGTTATTTGTGAATTGATTTATGTGATGTAGTACTTTTAGTTCTTTCCACATGTTTTTTTGCTATGCAACATTCTATGAAAATGTGCTTTATAGTCTCTGTTTTGTTGCATCTGTGGCATTGTGGGTCAATGTTATTCCAATAGAGTGTAGTTCATTTCGAGTGGGTAGTCCACCATGTTGGCATAAGATGAAGTATTTGATCTTATTTGGACATTTGAGAAACCAAGTCCAGCTGAACTTATGTAGGGATGCATTTCCCGTTGTGTTTTTTAGGAATTTGTAAGCAAAGAAGGTTTATAGTGTCCCTTGAGGGTTTGGTTTCCATCTAACAGTGTCTTCCTTGTTCGGCGTTGTGTAAGTTCAGTTTAAGAGTGGATTTTGAAATTTATTTTATACTATATGTTAGGCCATTTAATTTGTAAATTTTTTAAAATGTATTCTTCAAATATTTTCAAATACTCATAAAACACTATTTTTCTTTACCCGAGTAAAATGCATGTCCTAACATAACTTCAAATTTCAAAAACCACAACTTTAAAATTCAAAATTTCAATTTCTAAGTCAATGATCAAATGTGAGATATATAATTATTTATTCTTTTTTGCTTGAATAATGTTCTTAAATAAGGGATTT
>NC_028639.1:61059096-61093783 GCF_001406875.1 Solanum pennellii
AAGTGACACATCTTAGTAAATATGCACCTCGACACATGAAACAACCGTTGCTTCATCCATCACCGTCATTGTAACAACTACCTCCTCCACCATAAATAAAAGTAAATACGTTCTTTATTTTAAGTTGTTACAAAAAAGAACTTTTTTATCTTTTTTATGTAAAGATACAATCATGTATTCCCACTAGTCAAAAAGCATATTTGTATAAGAAGGGCGATCATTTTCAATAAAGTTGTTGAATTCCTTGCACTCTATATTGATTTCTTTAGTAGAAGGATGATTTATTTTGGAATCTTAAAATATATTGTTTCTATGTTCTCATAATTGTGTTTCTGAATAATTTCTCCAACTCTGACTTCTGTTTCATACTCTTCTATGGTGCATTGGATTTTTTCTCTCATAGTTTTTCCATTTGGCAGCCAGACATCGTACCAGAAAGATGTTGATTTACCGTCTCCTATTACCCAATCTATGCCTTTTTTTACATATATCCCATCCTAATATAAGGCCCTTCCATATTTTAGTATGAGTTTTTGATGCCTTAGTGTTCCTTTCTATATTTCCATTCGAGGAGTACTTGATAAGTAGGATTGAGGCCCATACCATTTTTGGTTGCTCAAAATCCCTCTAGGAAAGTTTCGATAGGAGGGCTTTATTCCTATATCTAGATCTTTGTACTCCTAGACCTCCATGTTGTTTCCTTGATGTCACAATTTCCCATTTATCCATTTGTAGCTTCCTCTTTTCAGTAGTAGTTCCCCAGATAAAGTTGTGTTGTATTTGATTTATTTATTGGTGGTTGTTTTTGGGAGTATTTGCATGATATGAGTTGGGATATTATTAAGGTAGGATTTTGCTAGAGTAATTCTTCATGCTATGCTTAGGAATTTTGTCTTCCATCCCGATAGTTTAGTCTATATATCTCTATGATGAATTGATAGTTAGTTTGCAACTCTTTCATGGGATATTGGTATACCTCATGTATTTCCCAAAGTTCTTCCCACTCTTTATGTTGAGCTTGTTCGATATGTTTTCACTTATAGCGTCTGAACAATTTTTGGTAAACAAAAGCTTTGATTTTTTTGTGTTGATTACTTGCCCTGAGGACTCTCAGAACAACTTCATTATTTTCTGTATAAATTCATAGTTTGATGTATTCGCTCTGCTCCTTCAAACTAAGTCATCGGCGAACAAGATGTGTGAGCTTTTTGGTCCTTTGTTAGAGATCTTTATCGGGTCTAGTTTTTAATTTGGACCTCTTGGTCTGATTTCTCCAGAGAATTTCCATACGGAGGATGAATAAGTATGGTGACATCTGGTCCCTTTGCCTTATTCCCCTTGATAGTTTAAATTACTTGGTTTAGTCCCATTTTTTAGGATTGACATTCGGCTAGTAGATACATATGATATGATTAGTTTTATTATGTTGCTAGGGTCTTTTTAATAAAGGACCATTTAATCTTATGAAAGGCTTTTAAAAATCAATTTTTAGGATCAGACTTGCCTTTTTTCCATTCATTTTTTAAAGTGTGTGATGATTTCTTAGATTATGATATCATTATCCGTTGCTTGCCTATTTTTTAGGGAACTTGATTGACATGGCCCAAATATTATTTCCATGAGGGGCCTAAGGCGTTGGGTTATTATTTTTATTATTACTTTGTTTGTGGAGTTGCACAAGCTTATTGTACTGAATTCTTTTAAATTGTTAGCATTCTTTACCTTTGGGATTAGATAGATATAGGTACTGTTAATTCCTTCATAGATGCTCCCTTGTATGAAGGAGTTTCCGCAAAGTCATATAATAGGTTTACCTACAATTTTCTAGTATTTTTTATAGAAAAAAGAATGGAGTCCATCCGGCCCAGGACTTTTTGAGGATGAACGAGAGCATGGCTTTGTGGACTTCCTCCCTGAGGGAGTTTTTCCAATTTTATGGAGTTCTCCAAGATTGTTGTTGTTCTTTTTATTCATTTTTTGTGGTTTTGAGTAGAGGTGTGATGTGATAAAAAGTTTACTGAAGTATTTGAGAGTACTTTTTTTAATTTCATTTTGATTGTATATCCACTCTCCTTCCTTAGAGTGCAGTGCTACAATATTGTTTCTTCTTCTTCTTATTTTATTTAGGGTGGTTGTGTGGAAAATCTTGTATTTGAATCTCCTATGTTTAGCCAATTTACTCTCGATTTTTGTGTCCAAGATTCTTGTTCAATTTGTAAGAGGTGATTGTATTCTTTAATAAGGTTGTCCTCAAGATGTATAAGGAAAGGGTTATAGGCACAGTTAGGAGCCCTTTGAATTCCTTCTAACCTTTTCATTATTTTCCTTTTTTTGAAAAAAATATTTCCAAAAGTGGTATGATTTCATTATGTTACCTATAGAAAATTGAATATTTTCCCTCCTTCCACGAGTTACAAATAATTTGTCGTAGGTCCAGGTGAGTAGCCCACATTCTCTCGAATCTAAAGATTTTGTCTCGTTTGAGGTTATGAAGAGAGAATAAAGTGAGCATGAGAGTACAATGTTCTGAGTGAGTACGAGGTAAATTTTGTACTTGGGAATTCAAGAATTTACGGATCCAGTAGTCATTCCCGAGAAATCTATCAAACTTTTTGTAGATAAGGTGATACTTATTTTTAAATCTTTTATTTAACCATGTATAATGATTTTCCTTAAAGCCTAAGTTAATTAGCTCACATAAGTTGACTGTGTCACGGAACTCTTTTGTTCTATTTTTATTAATGGGTTTCCCCCACTTTTGTTTGCTACTCCTAAAAGCTCTTTAAAATCACCCCTAGTAGCCAGTTTCCTGGAGAAAAAAAATCTATAGTTCTATGGTTTTTCCAAAGAATATTATGAGAATTTCTATATGTACCAGCATAAATACTACTAAAGATCCATGAATGATTAGTTGATCATACCTTTACGATCACGTGTATTTCTTGTCCTGTTGTGGCTATGTCATCTAACTCAAGTATTTCGTCGTCCCACAGCATCACCAAGCCTCCTGAGTTACTGTTTGCTGGAACTTGTATCATATTATTGAAAGGAAATTTATTAAATAAAGATTGATGGACCTGCATTTTGGTTTCCACATGGGCTACCAAAGAGGGTTTATGATAGTCTATAAGGGCTCCAAAATTCCTCCTAAAATTATCTCTGTTAAATCCCGTATAATTCCAAATAATTAAATTCATTGATATGTTAGGGGGTTGTGTTCTCCATTAGTTCCCTCTCCTCTTTCGATATTAGAGATGAGTTCATTATCATTACAAAGTGTCACTCCCCGAGCCTACACCCTGGACGTGGCCGACATCCAATGACAGTTGTTGGCCTTGAGCGAATCCTTGGCCTGGATTACTTTACTCAGGGAAAGACATAACTCAATTTAAAGCAAGAAACATTCTTATAAAGATAATTTGAAAAGACTAAAAACTAAACTATATGACTGTCTATCTATGAAGCCTTCTAAAACTGAGATGGATGTTGGGACAGACCCCACAATATCCTAAAACGAAAGACTGAAAGTAATAAATATGTCCCCCAGAATGTAAGGAGTCTCACCACTGATTGCTTAGCTCGATCAACGAGGCGCTGGATAATGCTGATCCTGGTTACCTGCGTCTGCATCATGATACAATGTAGGCCAACTAGTATCAGTACATTAAATGTTCGAGTATGCGAGTTGGAATACTACCAAAACTTAAGCTTGAAAAGAGTAAGAAGAAACACTTACCTTGTCTCTACTCAACTCCTGAATAACTTGACTAAATATAAAGCAATAAGACACATGCAATATATATAAAACCTTGTAAAACAATGTAAACACTTAGTTCATTAAAGAAAATGCAATAAAAATCTCAACTTTAATTATATATGAAGTAATATAGTTTTTGTGGGTGATTCTCTAACCGACAACCACCCACTATGAGCCTAAGTGGTGATACATCGTCTTTCCCACACTGCCAGAACTATCCTATACTTTGTCGTCGCATAGAAATCTTTAACTTAGTGGATCCACTAGCTTAACTTACATGATCATCTAAAAAGTATGGCCCGTTAATACTTATGATGCCTACATTCTTTTCATGAGGACTTGGGTTAATATGAACTCTCATGCCTACATCGGTGCTCAATACTACTCACAAAATATAATTTAGCTCATGCTTTTAAAATCAATTTCCTCCTTTGAGTTGAGATAATTGCTCAACACTTAGCTTTGAAAAGCTCTCTTGGAATCAATGTTCCCTTTTCTTGTTCCAAACTCTTTTGGAAAATCTTAGTTTCCTCTTAACTTAAATGTTAAAACATTTATAAACTTTTAGGGAATACTTAGTTCTCTTATAACTTTTGAGAAATGATCTCAATTCTTTACTCTTTGATTAACCTGTAACTTGAGCCTTAAATCAACTCTTAGGGATACTTAGTTCCCTTATATTTCTTAAAGGAAAGACATCAACTTTTTACTCTTTACTATGACTTGAAAGTTGAGCCTTAAACGAAGTTAAAACTTTAAATAAGTTTCTTGAAAATCTTTAAGAACTTTGCTTTGGACTAGTTTCTTAACTTTAGACTTGAATCGTAACTTCATTAACTTTGATCTTAACTTTCCTTGAATTAGATTATGGATTCAAGGTTATGATTCGTGTTTTTGATGATTCCTAGGTGTTTAGAAACCATTTGAAGTTTATAATCATTGGAGAGTGTTAATATACCATAGAAGGACTTAAAAGGACTAAATTATGAAAACTAGGCGAAAACACCGATCCTGGCGCATTCGGGGCGCGCCGCGTCAGCCCCAGATGACTGGGCTCAATTTGGGCGCACTGCAGGTGGTTGGCCCAACCTTCCTAGCACTATGGTGGCGCGACATGCCAGACCCTGTGCAGGTGCGCCGACAAGTTTTTCGACTCGTTTTTTTACCTCAAATCCTCTAATCCCCCATAGTTCTTCTTCCAAACCCATAGGATCCTTAATACCTCCAATACCCAAATGATGTAACTCGAAAAACAACTCGGAAATTATTAATCAACATCAATGGGCATTCAAACAACTCAACCAATAGGGATTCAGAAGATTCATCAAGAACTCACTTTTTAACATGTAAACAATTTTAAAACCACTTAATTGAAGCAAGTTTTGTGTGTGGATGAATTAATCCAACATGAAAAATCTCACATACCTTGATACGGATCACCCCCGATGAATTCCACTCGAAATTCCTTGGCGTTCTTGAAGAATCCTTGATATTTCTCTCTTTCCTTCTTCTCTTATCTCTTCTCCAAGCCCTAAGCGTAAAGTTAAACTTTCTAATCTGACTAAAAATGGTTTTTACCCCAAATAAATCCCTAAAACAAAATAGGAAATTAATAAGTGACAAGACTAATTTGTCGTTCCTTAAATCCGGATTGGGACCTTCCTCAATCCAACAACCTAACTTCCAACAAGCATATCTTCCTCATATGACATCAAAAATGCCCAAACTCGGGGGCAGTAGAAAGATCTCTCCAAGGGATTTCCAACCATATCAAGAACAGACTCTAACTCATCCTGAGCTAGAAGTTATGACCGTTTGAAAATGACCAAAACTCAGTTTCTTACCTTAGGAAATATTCCAGATTTTCCCCTTTATTTCCAAAAGTGATTATTTTTAGTTTCTTGGTTCATTCTTAGCTATTCCGAGTTACGATAGATTACACAAACCTCGCCATTTCCCGAATTAATGGAGTTTGTATATCTATTGTGATTTTGAACAGATTTGGTGGACAAATGAGTATGAATTTTTTTCAGTCTCTCTTTGAATATTACTATTTTTATGTCTTTTAGAATGGTTATTTCTGATCGTGTTTCCCTCATCAAGGCTAAGACATCTTATACTTCTTTCTAATCTATATCTTTGTTTCGAGTTGGAACAAAACGATGAAGTAGAGGGTTGGGTGATGGGGTGTTACTTGAGAGGTTTTCGTTGAGATGTTGGGGACGACTTAGGGAGGACTCTCCCTCTCCTCGTTGTGCACTGCAACTAAGAAAGTTTTGTGTTCCCTAACATTGTTCTATAGGTTTGTTGCACCCTCCAGTACCTGATGGGGAAAGAAGAAGGGGGGGGGGGGAGAGAGGATAGGTTCCACAGTGGTGGGTTGACTAAGGGGGTTGAAAAGAGGCATCTCCTAAGTAGGGTGGTGGTAGAATGAGAGTTGTGGGAAAGCAAAGCTTAGAGGAAGTTGTAGCACTGTTGACAACCAAATATGGTTGTTGTATTTTCCAATGCTAGCCTCATTCCTTCAGACACTACATGTGCTAAGAATGTGCGATTTTGGATTAGTATCGTCACCGGCATCCCCTCCACTTCCCCGCTGAAAGAGAGTGCTTGGCCCTGCAGACTCATTTCCAACCAAGAATGTGGGAATAGGTTTGGCTCCGGTGCATCTGTCGCGTAAAATGTATGGCTCCCCAGGTTCACTGGGAAGATTTTAAAATGAGTTATTGGGTGAGGCGGGTTCATGTTTGCTAGGGTTGGGATGGAGTTGTTCCTGGTGTTTCCGGGACGAGGAGAGCATCATAAGTTTGCTCTTCTTCTGTGGGATGATATTGGGATTCTTGGCAATTTTTTATGTAATTTGAGGTCTATACAAATAGAGTTTATTGGGATCGATATTCAATCTATGGAATCAGTACTAGGAATATTGGTAATTAAATTTGGAGAAGAAGTTAATGTTATATCCGCTTTTAAGGGGACACCTTCCTTATTTATATTTATACTATTAGTCGGTAGTGACGTACTTGGGTTAGTGAGTTGTTGGGCAATATTTTTATCCAAAATGTTGGGATGTGACGTACTTGGAAGTGCCATCATAGCACTTTCTAAGTTTAAATGGTCAGGAATGATTGGTGTAGGACCTATAAGGGTAATTTTGAAATTTTAGGTAGGGTTTATAACAACCATTTTAGGAGTCGCTATTGGGGTTATTGTAGGTGTACCCGAAATAGTGACCGCCTCGTTCTTTTTTTTGCTATTATTTTTATTATTTTTTATTTTCCTGACTCATCACTATTTGAGTTGAAGTCACCAATCATGAAGTCCATTAATTTTTCCCAGATCCAGTTGATGTTGAACAGTGTTAGCATTGAATGATTTCGGTGCTTCCTGTTCAAGCACTTGAATTGGTTTTGGCGTGTGATTGCAGTATTTTGTTTTTGGATTGCTTCTGAAGAAGATTTAGAAGCTTTTATACATTTAAATATTTTTTATTCGAGGTACTTACCTGAGTCGGCGTGATATAATTTGATATGGTATCATTTTTTGTGTTTTACTCTTCCCTTTAATCGTACATGTTATATTTGTGTGTCCAAGAACCCCACGGGTGGAACAAAGTATGTTTGACCCTTCGTATACTAATGATTGAGTGTGGTGTCCTATATGAATGTGTTCTTTAGTCAGAACTCCTCTAGGAACCTCGATGCGTATCCTTGTGTAGCTTCTTCTTAGTACCTCTAAGGTACAAACATCAGTTTTTACAAGCGCACCAAGTTTTTTTCCTACTCTAGCTAGGATCGAGTGGTCATAAAACTCTTTGGGCAGCTTAGGTAGCCTAATTGAGATGGCAATTTTGTTTCTTTTTCTTCCTAAGCTACGAAATTTGGGTGCCATGTTTTTACCGGTAGGAAAAATCCTTTGATGAACCGTGGGCCTTGTTGAAGCATTTTTCTCTTCTTTATAGAAATTAACTATGTAATAGTCAAATCCCAATCTATGAGAATAATTTCCTCAGAGACTCTCCACATAGTTTTTAATTTATTTTTTTGGGTATAGGTGACTAATTTTTTTTCGAAAGACTATAATAATAATGGAGTATGTCAATGGTTTATAGATCCTTTGTTTGTCTTCCTCAGTAAGGTGAATTTCCTCTTCCTCTTTCATTATTGAATCTGGAGCCTCTGATGCATTTGTTTTTCTGGCTCAACCGCCATCATATCTTCCTCCATCCCGGTGTTGATCTCGTCTAATGTGTTGTACCCTTTGGAGTATGGAGCGGTGAGCATATGTTTGAATGATATATTCCTAACCGTTGCCCCTTGATTGTTGTCTTCTCTTTCCTTTTTGCCTATCTCTATCTCCTTCCTCGGTGAATCCTTACGATTAGATGTTGTGTGTTCTTCACCCTCTTTCTGTTTCTTCATGCTCATGTGAAGTTGGTCAGCTTCTTAATCGCTGATATAATTGTTATCATTTTCCATTTTATTGTTTTTCATATTAATGTATATGTTGTGTCTTGGATGAATGAGGTTAATGAGAAGCCAAAACTTCTATCTCTAGAGTTTATTTTCCTTTTCCTGACCGGATTTTTATGAATAGGTCTATAGGGATGAAATTTGGGCTAGAAAACTTTTCGGTTAGTAACTTCGAAATTCTTGGCTAGGCCACCCTTAGATAAGATTTGTACTATGTGAGGTCTAAGGCCATTTAGGAAAGGATGAGGTCCTTTGTTAAGATTTGCTTGATGTATACTTGTAACCAAATATCCATAAGGTATTTCAGAATATAATCCGGGTAATTAGAACTCTCGAGTTTGAACTTGGCGTGAAAGGTATAAGTTGAAAGGTTAAGAGAAGAGTTTATGTTGTAAAAAAGACCTTTTTTCTGGGGTTGAGGTTGTTGAACTTTCGTCAATCTTGCTATAGCGACCAGCCTTATGCTATAGCGGTGCTAAGACCGCTAAATTGATGTAAGTTGTTGCTATAGCGAGGCAGACGTCTTAGCGAGAGAATGATAATTTTATGTACAAAACTTCCCACAAATTTAACTTGTCCCGGAATATTTTCCGTGTGAGCAAGCTCCGACAAATTTCTGCTAGGTGTCTATTCTAGTTTTCTGCTACATCATTTTGTTGTGGCGTATTTGTACATATGAGCTGATGACGTATTTTATACTTCTGAATGAATTTACAGAATTCATATGAGGCGTATGCCCCACCATTGTTAGTTCGTAGGTAAAGAATTTTCTTGCCAGATTATGCTTTAGCAACCTTTTTAAATTCGTTGAATTTTGAAAATGTATCAGACTTTTCCTTTAAAGAATAAATCCATACATACCTGGAAAAATCATCAATGAAAGTTAATATATATTTCATCCCACCAATATAGAGTTGTTTAACAGGTCCAAATGCATCAGAGTTAATTAACTCTAATAGTTCTTTGGCCTTATAACTACAACAAAAATAATTTTTAGCAGCATTAAATATTGACATTAATAAAGAGTGCTAAATGCTTTACCGGCATCAGTTAAGTGTCATTAGAACCAATGTCTAAAGGTTTTAGGGACATACAAAGAGTAACAATTGCCGCTAAAAATACATATTTAGCGGCAATAATGATCATTGTTGGTGTAGTGTTATATTTTGACTCCTCATATGGCAACTAATGTGCATTACTATGCTGGCAACCCGCACAAAGAACATTTGTCCTTACTGAAAGTTTTGACGAATCTTCCATAGGTTAATCCAAGACCTCAGTTAAGAAACGTGTGACTCGAATCCAAGGGCGAGCTACATCTTTCGACCTTCCATGTGTTCTTCTAATTTGGTTGTCCATATTTTTGGACAAATACATTATTGTTGGACCATATCTTTAGCTTTCCTGGTTGTATCCTCAGTTTGACTTATTTAAAAAGTTTTGGTATTATGACTTTCAGTTCTTAGAGCTATTTACAGTTGTTGTTTTTAGACGATTAAGTTGAATTTTGTCACGACTATTAACTAGACCCCAGACGAGACCAGCGTCATTGACCTCTCAGAGGTCGCAGACAAGCCTACGTATGTCATTCTTACTTTTTGGTTTCTTATTTCATGCGAAACATTTTAAACTTAACATCATAGGCGTTCACAAATCAACCATCTAATATAGAAATAATCAAATGAAAGAAACAGTTCATAATTGCATTAACATATTTTTGCCAAAACGGCACCAATACAAAGTCTGAACAAAAGTGGAAAGAAACACTAGTGGAACATGCTCCACTAGTTATAGCCTACATCTAAGCTAGATAATAACGATAGACATCCTCGAAAGCATGAGGGCCTACCAAGTCCGGATGAAAGCTCCACGTTCGGATAGCTGGAACGTCAACCTGTAAGCTCTCGCGTCCACCTGTGCCTGCACCTAAAATTGTAGAATTGTATGGGATTAGTGCACACTTGTACTAAGCATGGGTATATGCAAGCACACACCAAGGACATGCATGATTAAGAACATCTCTTTCCTAACAACATGATTATGGAAAGTCAAGTCAGTGGACTTGCCAAATTGGGATTAAGAAAGTTAGTGAGCTTTCCAAATTTGGATTAGGAAAGTCATGCCATGAGAGTAACATGCATCATCATACTTATCATATTGCACACATCACATAACATCTTGCACATAGCACATAACATATTTCATATAGCACATAAAATTTTTCATATCATTCGTTCGTATGCCATGAGACCTTGGAATCATGGACTTGACATCAAGACTTCACAAAATCAGGGCTCAACATATGGGACCTCAACTAGGGAGTCTTCTTTAGCAAACATAGAGTCTGCTTCATTCATTCATACGTACTTCATTTCATTTCATTCATAGGCTAGTGTGAACACCAGCTATACCTAGGATGTAGTTTGAGACTTTCATTGGGTTTGTTGTGCAATGATCAAGAATGACCTAGTGTTATTACTTGAGTCTAGCTCACCTCTTGATTATCCTATCCTAATACATTTTGTATTATTCAATTCATTATGTGCATCATTTGAGGCTGGACTCATTCATTCATGGGGAACTTTAACTTTAACCGACATAGATCATGTGAGCATTATAAAATCCAGTGTCTCCCCCACACTAAAAAGAGGTGGAATCACCGTCCAAAGTGACCCAAAACATGCTAGCGTACATGGGAATTGAACCCCGCCAGATCCCTATAGTCGCAGTATAGGTTCGAAGACTAGCAGATATAAGGATACCCATACCCAACATGCTGGACAGTCTCATCTCACGAGAGTTACGTGAACCTCCGCCCTTCCCCAAAGAAGGCTTCACCACTCATAGCTAGTCTATCGGTGCTCTCTAAGAGTTCCATTACATTCAACTCATACGTCATGGAAGATGACTTCTAGTATGAGGACATCATAGCTCAATAGATGATTTCTCATCTCATCATTAGTGTTAAGTGTGTTAATCTCAATACTTTCATTAGAGTGTTCATAAAGACTGGTCCCATCATTAACTTTACACTCTCATAGGTGAGTACGTTTTGGTAACATTTACATAGGCTCATTTGAAATTGCTCTCATATTTTGCATTAGCCTCATATCATGTTGTCACCACATTCATTAACATTAGGACATTTTCTATTCATAATTACTCACCCTTTTTTACGTGAATGTTCATTTCATCATATGCCAATGCGCTTAGCCATTTGGTGTGTTTCACAATCTTACTTAACCCCTTTTAGGGTTTCATCATTTCATTGTTGATTTCATCATTTCATTGTTCATTTCATCATATGCCAATGCACTTGTCCATTTGGTGTGTTTCACACTCTTACTTAACCCTTCTAGGGTTTCATCATTTCATTGTTCATTTCATCATATGCCAATGCGCTTAGCCATTTGGTGTGTTTCACAATCTTACTTAACCCCTTTTAGGGTTTCATCATTTCATTGTTCATTTCATCATATGCCAATGCGCTTAGCCATTTGGTGTGTTTCACAATCTTACTTAACCCCTTTTAGGGTTTCATCATTTCATTGTTCATTTCATCATATGCCAATGCGCTTAGCCATTTGGTGTGTTTCACAATCTTACTTAACCCCTTTTAGGGTTTCATCATTTCATTGTTCATTTCATCATATGCCAATGCGCTTAGCCATTTGGTGTGTTTCACAATCTTACTTAACCCCTTTTAGGGTTTCATCATTTCATTGTTCATTTCATCATATGCCAATGCGCTTAGCCATTTGGTGTGTTTCACAATCTTACTTAACCCCTTTTAGGGTTTCATCATTTCATTGTTCATTTCATCATATGCCAATGCGCTTAGCCATTTGGTGTGTTTCACAATCTTACTTAACCCCTTTTAGGGTTTCATCATTTCATTGTTCATTTCATCATATGCCAATGCGCTTAGCCATTTGGTGTGTTTCACAATCTTACTTAACCCCTTTTAGGGTTTCATCATTTCATTGTTCATTTCATCATATGCCAATGCGCTTAGCCATTTGGTGTGTTTCACAATCTTACTTAACCCCTTTTAGGGTTTCATCATTTCATTGTTCATTTCATCATATGCCAATGCGCTTAGCCATTTGGTGTGTTTCACAATCTTACTTAACCCCTTTTAGGGTTTCATCATTTCATTGTTCATTTCATCATATGCCAATGCGCTTAGCCATTTGGTGTGTTTCACAATCTTACTTAACCCCTTTTAGGGTTTCATCATTTCATTGTTCATTTCATCATATGCCAATGCGCTTAGCCATTTGGTGTGTTTCACAATCTTACTTAACCCCTTTTAGGGTTTCATCATTTCATTGTTCATTTCATCATATGCCAATGCGCTTAGCCATTTGGTGTGTTTCACAATCTTACTTAACCCCTTTTAGGGTTTCATCATTTCATTGTTCATTTCATCATATGCCAATGCGCTTAGCCATTTGGTGTGTTTCACAATCTTACTTAACCCCTTTTAGGGTTTCATCATTTCATTGTTCATTTCATCATATGCCAATGCGCTTAGCCATTTGGTGTGTTTCACAATCTTACTTAACCCCTTTTAGGGTTTCATCATTTCATTGTTCATTTCATCATATGCCAATGCGCTTAGCCATTTGGTGTGTTTCACAATCTTACTTAACCCCTTTTAGGGTTTCATCATTTCATTGTTCATTTCATCATATGCCAATGCGCTTAGCCATTTGGTGTGTTTCACAATCTTACTTAACCCCTTTTAGGGTTTCATCATTTCATTGTTCATTTCATCATATGCCAATGCGCTTAGCCATTTGGTGTGTTTCACAATCTTACTTAACCCCTTTTAGGGTTTCATCATTTCATTGTTCATTTCATCATATGCCAATGCGCTTAGCCATTTGGTGTGTTTCACAATCTTACTTAACCCCTTTTAGGGTTTCATCATTTCATTGTTCATTTCATCATATGCCAATGCGCTTAGCCATTTGGTGTGTTTCACAATCTTACTTAACCCCTTTTAGGGTTTCATCATTTCATTGTTCATTTCATCATATGCCAATGCGCTTAGCCATTTGGTGTGTTTCACAATCTTACTTAACCCCTTTTAGGGTTTCATCATTTCATTGTTCATTTCATCATATGCCAATGCGCTTAGCCATTTGGTGTGTTTCACAATCTTACTTAACCCCTTTTAGGGTTTCATCATTTCATTGTTCATTTCATCATATGCCAATGCGCTTAGCCATTTGGTGTGTTTCACAATCTTACTTAACCCCTTTTAGGGTTTCATCATTTCATTGTTCATTTCATCATATGCCAATGCACTTGGCCATTTAGTGTATTTTACACTCGTACTTAACCCTTCTAGTGTTTCACCATTTCATTGAATACATCTTAGGTTCACTTATTTTTAAATGTATGCTAGACTTATGGGTCTACACATACAAGCCATGAGGCTTCATTCATAGTTCGTGTAAGTGATACATGTCTTCCAAAGATTATGTAGTACAAGACTTATGCATCTTGTATGTATGCCAAGATCAAAATTTTGATCTAAGTAGGTGGCATTATTTTTGAACATTTAATTCACGTATGACTTATGTATCAATACGAAATTTGGGCAAGGGAACCCAAGTTTGAATCCCTTGGACGACACTTACATTTTTCATTGATTTTATTTTTAGTCCACATAACATTAGGACCCTAGATCGAACCCCAACATCAACATTCCCTCTTTATTTTTTCTCCTTGAAATATCCTCTTACTTGGCCGAGGGGTTGTGGGATCGAACCCCCACAACCCCTTTTATTTTTTCATTAAATTCTCCTTGTCCAATTCGCATAAACCATGAGGTTGTGGGATCAAACCCCCATAGCCTCTATTTATTTTTCTTTTATTTCGTAGCCTGCTTAGAGGTCGTTGGTTCGATTCCCAAGCCTCATCTTTCTTTTCTTTTTATTTTTCCTTTCTCCTTTACTCTCCTTCATAGCTTTGAGGTCGTGGGTTCGATTCCCACGCCTCACATTCCTTTTTGTTTATTTTTTTGCTTTGCTTCCACTCGCTGCTTGGAGGTCGACGGTTTGATTCCCACGCCTCCCATTTTTTTTTTATTAATTTTTGGACTTTGCTTTTCATCCAGCACATCCAAGATCAATCCCCCTTGACCCCAATTCCCTTTTCACATTTTAGTGCTTTTCAAGGGTGAGGTCGCGAGTTTGATTCCTAATGACCTCACCTTATTTATACCCATTTAAATTCCCAGATTTATACATCTGTGTTTAGCCGAAAACAACTTATAATTTGCTGGAAATTTTGTCACATTTTCCAGCTCACTTCTTTCAACATTTACACTCTAATTCATTGGGTATGTAGATCATTTAATACGTTTTGGGGTGCATTGTTCATCGATTCGTTTAGCCAAAAGATTGATACTTAAATCAGCCTCACTTCCATTTCAATGAACATCACGATTTACATAGGTTTATGCACATGGAGTAGCAACCAAAACATTATCAATTTCGGAGCCTTAATCCGAGAACACATAGTCACTGCCACATTTTTGCACACACATGCACATAGTTTCGGAACACATAGGTTATCTTTCATACGATTTCAAGTACACAAACATAATCATATTCATCATGAAAACGTAATGTACAACTAAATTTACCAGCAATCATACCCAACCTACGATTCATTGGGAGCTAGTGGCAGGGGCATGCAAAAGGGGAAACAATCCTAGTTTTTCGGACGAATAATATGAACCTTAAGGGGTCTCTTGGGAAAGGGACCAAGAGAGAAGAAAACCCATACCTTTTTGACGTTAAACTCTTGACTTGCTGCCCAAAAACTTCACCCAATAACACGTCTAAGCCTCCTCAATACTAACACCAACTCGACGGACAAACTTCTCTTTGCCTACGTGATTGATTTCGTTTGTTTTCTTATATTTTCGTTGTGAGTTCTTCAAGTGTGAATAACTTTGGTTTACCTAATGTTTATTGAAGTTATTTGGCAGAGAGAATCGTGAGTGAGAGTGATAGAGACGTGAGAGAGAGAGAGATGAGCGTGGGAGAGAAGAGTTTTCTTAGGATTAGGAGTCTAGTTTAGGACTTAGTTAATTAAGGTTTTTATTTAATTATTAAAAATCTGATTTCCTTTTATTTTAACTCAGCTAATAAATAATAAATATAAATTAATTACATTAATTTACCAACTTACACTAAAAATAATTTAATTTATTGTTTCCACATAGGTTCGAAACCGGGTGGAGCAAGAATTCACTTGAAGAGCCAATTTTTGGCCCTCTCTCCCCAAAATGCCCCTCCATCTTATTAATTAAATAATTAATTATATATCTAGAGTAATTACGATACTACCCTTTGCCGGGAAAAAGACCATTTTACCCCTAGACCCTCCAAACCTAAGATTTTACCTTTTTAAGTCCGGTAAAGACTCCTTCAAGTAAATCTTCGTATTCGAGATCCCTACTTGGTTGGACCCAACCTTTTCTAGCTCCACTAACTCCCCAAGTTAGTTGGCTTGGCTGTAGCAAGGTTTCAAAGGTCTGGTTCTACGCGCATCAATCCGTGTGAACCCGGTCTAATCGTAGGCATTCTAGACACATTAAGCATTACTTAGCATATTCATTTTTAGAGTTGTTACAAATTTATGGGTACTTAATTTCTTAGTAGATCCACTATTTCCTTTATTTATGATGAATTTTGCTTATGTTAATTGGTGTTGGGTTTTTATCGGGTTAGACTTTGATTCTACCACTATGTTGTTTAGTGTGGAATCACCTCATGACTGTTCAGGGTCATGACATAAACAGAGACATGGATATTTTTATTTCATAACCCAAATTTTGAACCGAAAAATAAATCTAATTAAAAAAATATATTTTCAACTAGATTGGAAAGTTATTACCACCCAACCCACAGTATGCGGATAATCAGTTAACAAACCTTTTAATAAATAACAAATGCATTTTTGATGTCAAAATTTAAGAAACCCATAACATTAATGAGTAAAATAATCAAACCAAATGACTAACTTTGATGATGAACATGTACAACAACTTCTTACTAGAGTAAGACAAGAAACGACAAAATTATGTTATAAGTAGTATAAAAAGGGGAAATTGTAGCACAAAAATATGTTTAACCACCATAACTCACATAAGTGGTTTGTCATCATATTACGGTATGTATAATGAATAATATATATAAGAGATTTATTTTATGTGCATCTAATATATATTAGAGCTCCCTATATATTATATTAAATATTTTTGTTATGCTGTCATTGGGCCAACGAGAGAATGTTATACTTCTTTATTAATTTATCTGTGACCCAGTTATAATGTAAAGCCCATACTTTATTTTCAATAAAAAATAACTTTTGTTTGTCACATCATGATGGACGTACCAGATTATTCCTAGACTTTTATAAATGGATCCTCCATTCATTAGGGTTACACATATTCTCTACACTTTTCTATTACTAGTGACGGCTAGGACAAGGAGGCAACCAAATTTTCAACTAACACTCTCGCTAAGTTCTTCTCATCGGGTATGCTTTCCCTAAATTTTTTAGTGAGATTATTATTTTTAAGACCCTAATTTGTATATCGAATATATGTGATACTATGAACTTTGTGCTTGAAGTTTTGTAAACAAAAAAAAATCTAAAAGATTTAAGGAAAATAAGGGGAAAACTATAAGACATCTTTGTAGATAAAAACACTAATGACAATTTCTTTTACATTATATTGTTAAGATTATTCACTTTATTTCTAATCAAGCAAAGCTTTACAAGACTCCTTGAAAAGAAACTTTTACTATTCTAATAAACTTATGATAGATGCACCATTAATAGATCTAATCATACTCTTTATTTTTATCACATCATGCTACATAGGAAAAACCTAGCTACCAATAATTTTATTCAAAATAATTAAATAATGACTTATAATAACTGATGTATCTTACTTACCCGCTTACTCTATCATTAAGTTATTATGAAATCATGTTTATAAATAATAGCTATATTTGTGTAGTTGTATTTAATCATTTTAAGTTTGTATTTAGTTCCAGAATAACTTTCTTCATTCTCATGTCAATTATAAAGGTTAAACTATGGCGAAGGAGCTTGATCAGAGGCAAAAAAATAGCTTCATTGAGGCGTGAAAAAGATTATCTATTGATGAAAATTGACATGTTAGAAGCAACTCACAAATTTGTGTTTGAAGCGAGGAAACTTGAAATTTGGTTCCTAAAGCATAAGCTTGATGAAGTAGACAACACTGTGAAATTTTACAGTGGTGTACTTGGAGCACTGGAAAGGGAAAATATAGACCTAAAGTTGAAGCTTGAGGAAGAAAATCAGCTGATAAAGGCGTACGTCCTGCTTAATATAATGGAGATCGAGTTGCTGAAGAAGAAGAACGAATTGGTGAAGATCCAGATTAAAGAATTGGAAGCTAAAGTTGCCGAATGGAGAATAAACGGAAGATCCAGGACAATGAGATTTCTCAAAGTCTTATTGGCGAGAACAAACAAGTTAGTGCAGAATCTGTTGTAGACGTAGATTGATGTGCATGCGCATCTTGTTGTTACTTCTTGAGGAATTTGGTTGACACTTATTCCTAGTTCTTTTGTTGGACATATCTTTTTATTCCTACCGCTTTTCAAATATTTACTATTATTCTTGTTTTCCAATGGTTCCTAAATGATAACATTGCTTGTATGCCTTTGATTTTATTTTTTATAAATTTCTTGAGTGCCTAACTTTTGGAAGAGATGGAAGTTTGGGCATGTAGACGACTTTATTGCCAGTTTTTGCTATTTATAGTGGGGGGCTTCTGGCCATAGTGGTTCCGAAATGGAGGGAGGATGACTTGTATTGCGACCTTGGATGCCAGGGAAGCCTTCTATAGCGGCCATGGATCGCTGCAGGGGTTCCCCATGTATTATAGTGGTCATGATCAGTATCTATTGAAAAATGTTGACATGCTAGAAGCAACTCACAAAGTTACATTAGAAGCGAAGAACATTGAAAATTAGATCCAAAGGTAGAACATATATGATGAGATAACATAAAATTGAAAAGATAGAGAAGAAATTCTCAAATTACACATCAACAACATTATTTGATTCAGTAAGGTAAAGCGACTGTTGCTCATCCGACAAACGCCTACAGTTGTTCCTGGTGGCCGAGAGCTGATATGGTGAACGATTGGTGCTAAGCCATTGATCCACATTGAACAATTGTTGGCTGCATTGTTTGTGGTCTCCTGTTGATGTGACTTCAACGTAGTTAGTACCATTCATGATTTCTTCCTGTACCATCTGAAGTTAACACCATTTTGCAAATAGGGCCAGACAAGCATGGGCCTTTACCACTGAACATATCCCTGCTATCCCTTTCAAAGTAGTTGTAACCATTGCCCATCAGCCCACCCCAAGCCACTAGGTTGTTGATTCTAATTCCAGATCCACTTGCATCATACAGAGTTAAGGTAATTTTTGAGTCAGTTGCATCCTCTACGAATGGCCCAGTACGGACATAAGCTGTATATATACAATTTGATTCCTGTATTCATCATCAATTCCTACCAAATCAGCTTTTGCAAAATATATATGCATACTCCCTCTGTCCTAATTTATATGACATATTTCTTTAATGAGTTTAAAAAAGAAACAATATTTTTCTTTATTTAACAAATATATATTTAGTGCCACTAAAGATATTGTATCGAAGTTGGGTCCATAAAGATTTATTCTTTTTAAGAATAATTTTGGGACATTACAAAAGTTCTCTTATTTCTTAAACTTTGTACTCAATCAAACTACATTATATAAATTGCAGCAGAAGAAATATATAATTTAGAATTAGCATGTTACCTTCAGAATTAGACACGATGAATTTAGGAAGATATCATATATCACTATAGTAAAAAATAACTTTTAGCTGCATTAAATATTGACACTAATAAAAAGTGTTAAAGTCTTTACCGGCATTAGTTAAGTGTCATTAGAACCAATGTCGCTAAAGGTTTTAGGGACATATGCAAAGAGTGACAATTGCCACTAAAAATACATTTTTAGCGGCAATTAAGAATTAAATGCCTCTAAAGATCATTTTTATTGTAGTGTATAAATATGTCTATTAACTAGACATAATGCACATAGAACATCATGTAGCAGGATGCAAATTTGCCCGTAATACGCTATAGACACATATTTATGCATATTGAAGTCTCTGTTTGTCTACGATCAAAGTAAAAAGACATAAATGCAAGGTAAAGCTAACTTAAAGG
Source organism: Solanum pennellii (assembly GCF_001406875.1). Lineage (NCBI taxonomy): Eukaryota > Viridiplantae > Streptophyta > Magnoliopsida > Solanales > Solanaceae > Solanum > Solanum pennellii. The sequence continues at coordinate 61,078,640 of NC_028639.1, forward strand.
ACATATTTGTCTATTATTATGTCATTTAGAACTAGAGAAGGGTGACTTACAGCTCCAGAAATAGAAGAAATGGAGATGGAGAAGGAGAAGAGGATGATCATGAGATGTAACCACATTTGGTTAACTTGAGCTACTCCCATGGCTGGTTCTTTTGTTCTCCTTCTGTCTATAGTTAATTACTAGTTGTTTCTTTCTCTAGATAGAACTGAAAATTAAGTGAGAGGGTAAAGGAAAATATGATGTAAAGATAGTAGGAGTGATTGTATGGTAATATACCTATAGTTTATTTATATTGATGGATCAATGTTTAGAGGGGAGAATATTATTATATTATATGGTATTGGAATTAAGTGGATGAATTAAGTAAGAAATGTGATTCATGGCGGCTATTAGCTTGAAGTGCAAATTGGATGAAAATAAATTAAGAAAATATGAGTCATGGGCGGCTACCTCCACCATTCTGCAAGTAGTATATATACATGATTTCGGGATGATAATTTTTTCAAGTTAATTGGTTGATAGTGTCATGTAGATGGAATATGGATAGAAAATTATTTACAAAGTAAATTCGTGATAATAAGATCTTAGTATAGTATAAGTGTGACTTTGAAATTTCAAACATAGGTTGGAAGGTGTTTATGCATTTTCCCTTTTTTAAATTATAATATTACTGATATGACCATGTACATTTTTAGTAAATAGCCAAAGAAAATGTCAATCAAGTGTTTAAAATTTATAAACTTTACCTTTGATACCGTTGAGATTATTTTTTTTAGAAATTGAAAAGTAGCATCTTGGTGGGTATATGAATGGCAAGTAGTGTCAATCATGATGTATTTGAATTCTTTTTTCCGATATATATAAAGGTCAAATATTTTATTTGCAATCAGCAAGTTGTCATGTTTATTTACTAATATATCTTTACAAATATAGTATATTTTTTTTGTTTTTGTTTTACTTTGTAGCACATAGTGCCTTTTAATCAACAAATGATCAAATAATAGAATGGTGCATGCATGCATGTTTCTCTCTCATGGCGGCTTCTATACATTTTTAGGATAAAGAGGAAAGTGCGCACCTTATAATGGAATGAAGTCAATAATTTTACCTTTGCGAATCGAGTTAGCCGCCACTAGTTATAGTATTTTTTACTAAAATTTATTCTTCCACTAGGACTAGTGCCATATTTTTTGACCCTAAAACTCTCAATATGATACTATTGTCCCTTGTGATACAATCTATAAATTAAACTCCTATCTGTCTCAAAAGCATTCCCCTTTTTTCTCTCACATTTTCTTTAACAATTAAACAACGTAACTAGACTTAAGGGGAGTTCAAGTAGCCATGGGAGTAGCACAAATTAACCAATTCTGGTTCTATCTCATGATCATCCTCTTGTCCATCTCCGTTTCTTCTATTTCTAGCTCTGTAAGTCAATGTCTGATTCTAACCTCATATATACGTTCTTAATCCAAAATTCTTAACTTGCTACTCCTGTGTCTCATATTAGTTGATCATTTTTCATTTTACACGTACATTAAAAAATCATAAATAAGAAGGTATGCTAATTCACCTCTTAAAAAACTTCTTGGAAATTATACTAATTAAACAAATGTAAATATTTTCAAAAAGAATTAATTGTAAGAGTAATGTTTCTTTGATTTAATAAGTTGCACAACTAATTTGGGACAACTGTGATTAACTAATATGAGACGGAGGGAGTATACTACAATACCCTCGTGTTATTGTTGAATTGATGGGTAATTGATGCAGGAATCAAATTGTGTATACTCAGTTTACGTTCGGACAGGGCAATTCTTTGGGTCTGGAACTGACTCAAAAATAATCTTAACTCTTTACGATGCGGATGGATATGGACTTAGAATCAACAACCTACAAGCATGGGGTGGGCTTATGGGCGAAGGTTACGACTACTTTGAAAGGGACAATTTGGATATGTTTACTGGTCGTGGTCCATGTTTGAATGGTCCAATCTGTAAAATGAACTTGACTTCAGATGGTACAGGCCAACACCCTGGATGGTACTGTAATTACGTTGAAGTTACCTCTACAGCAGAGCACAAACGATGCAACCAGCAGTTGTTTACAGTCGAGAATTGGCTTGGTGCTGATGTTTTCCCAGATGGGCTAACGGCCATTAAGAACAACTGTGGCCGTAAGTCCGAAGAGCAATTGTCTATTTACGATTCTCAGTCCTATCATGTTGTTGATGTTATTTAATATGAGCTTATAGAGGGTTGTTGGGCCAGGCTCAGAATTTCTCTCTTTCTGTCTCTCTATTTTTTTCCCTTTTCCCATTTTCCAATTCAAATACATCACACATTGTGAATAATTTTCATATTGATCTGATATTGTATGTATTGTGGATGAGATAAAATGGGGAAATTTCTTCTACATTGAAAATGAATGAATCAATGTATGTACATGTACATTGATATATAGATGTAACTGACTAATCTATATCTTACAATGACTAATTAATGCTAACAGATTAGCTAACTAAACTAACTATCAACAACTAGCTAATTAATCTAGTACACATGTGTTAGTGATTACGTGACTCCTACAATACTCCCCCTCAAACTGTGTAATGAGAACAGGTTGAATTCCCAGTTTGCCCAATAGAAACTCATGTTGTGTCTTCCCCAAGCTCTTTGTTAAAATGTTGGCGTGTTGTAGAGTAGTGTTAACATGTTCAGTACGCACCTACCCCTTTTGTATTGTTTCTCTAATAAAGTGACAATCAATCTCTATATATTTGGTCCTTCATGATATATTTGATTTTCTTACTTTCACAGTATAGTGTCACAGGAAGTTGTAATTTCAACCCCAACCCCACTTCTTCAAATAACCCAATTGTCCATACGATTTCTGCAACTGCATTTCCCATACTTCTATACTCAGCTTTTGCTGAGCTTCTCGAGACTGCTTCTTAGACTTCCAAGAGATCTGTGACTTTCCCAGCGTCACTATAAACCTAGTGAATGACCATCTACTCATAGGACAAGTTCCCTAATTAGCATCACAATACGATGATAGTTGTGTTGAGTCTTCTGATGACAGTAGGATCCCAAGTCCTGGAGAATTCTTCAAGTATCTTACCACTTTAAAAGCTGCCTCCGCGTGAGACTTCTCGTGATTGTGCATAACCTGGCTCAGGTTCTGTATGGTAAAGTTAATGTCTGGTCTAGTCATTGCCAAATACATTAACTTGCCTACCAACTTTTGATAGCTTCTTCGATTTGCAAGTAATTAGTCATTTGTATCTCCTTCATGGCCTTGGTCCTTGATTTTGAAATGATGAGGGAGGAGAGATTTGGCTTCCTCTATACGGGTTGAACAAGAACTAGTGATGATCAGATCATCCACATAAACCAAAATCCAAACAATGTGAGCACCAACAGTCTGGGTAAAAAGGGAATAATCTTGAAGACTTTGATGAAAACCAAATGCAATAAGAGCCTCAATAAGCTTTAGGTTCTATTGCATAGGTGCTTGTTTGAGACCATAGAGAGATTTGTCGAATCTACATACAAGAGAAGACTCCCCTTCTTCAAAAGACCAGGTGGGGCATCATGTATACTTCTTCAAGGAGATCTCCCTGCAAAAATGTATTAAAAGCATCCATCTTATTCAACTTCCACCCCTTTCTTGCAGTCATGGTCAGTACTAGAAAATTGCAAATACATGGGGATATTACCTGAGGAATATTATCGCAAGCAATACTTACGGATTTTCTTGCGAAAATCTTAAATTCCTCAATATTAAAATATATTATCTGCAAAAAGTATTTTCCCAACAAATTTCGCATGTAAACTTAGCGTCATTTTTTATAAAATTAGTACCTATGATATTACCTAGACATATCCGCGGGAACAATATCTCTAGGTGAATCCCTAAGTACATGAACCAAAAAAAAATTAAAATCCTTTTTAATCTGTAGGAAAATTTCAAGTTGTGTGAAAAATTATTTTTGATAATTTACCTAGGCATTTTATTTTCTTGGGAAATAATTGGGGATTTAGGAATAATTAGACCAATTATCTTTTAGATGGTTGAATTCTTTTACCTTATAATTAAAAACTCGAGAAAAGACATAAAGTGACACATGAAGTTGTCTTGAATTTTCAAAAAGACACCTAAACTATGCAAGTGTCCTATTACCCCCCTAAACAATCCTGAACTGATCTTATTATTGACATAACCGATTAATCAAACCGAAAAAACTCAAACCAAAAAGAGAAAAACCAAACTAAATCAAATTTATTTTGGTTTGGATTGGGTTACACTTCTTCAAAACTAAAAACCGAAAATTCTAACCGAATAGTATAAAACTGAACTGAAAAACCGAATGCACACCCCTAGCCACATATCTTCTTTCTGTGACATATGTTACCACATATCTTCTTTTTGTGACATATGTTACCACATATCTTTTTCTGTGACATATGTTGCCACATATATCCTTTCTACGGGGGCACATGCAGACAATTCTGTGGTGTGTTTTACAACATAGGTTATATATGTTGCTACATATACCATACTTCTTCTTTTCCATCATAATTGACATTTTCCGACAACAACCCAAAAAACATGAATATTATCAGCAAAAATGAACACTTCCAAATGTTCTATACAACTTATCAACAAAAAAGTAATTCACAATTGTATACATAACCATCAACCTAATCAATGGTGGATATTGTTGTTTCACATCACAATTGACGATTTCAATTTTTTTTATCTCTTTATTTTTCGCTTTCTTTTTCACTTTCTGCTTCTCCTCCTTATCTTTCTCCTTCTCTAAGTCCTTCTCCTTCTCCTTCTTGTTTTCCTTGCTTTTTGGGTTTGAGTTTGATAAGGACCAATAGTCATTGTTTTTTTTTCTTTCACTAATTATAGATAGTGATTAAGAAATAAATTTTTTCAACCTCCTACACTTAAAATTTATGTTGGACAACTGAACAAAACTATATTTCTAAAATCATATGAACAAAATGGTCACAAAAAGAACAACAAAAAGCAACAAAAAATGAATTTTTAGTGAATGTTAAAAATATATATACATTTTCTAAAAAATAGGGGATTTTGGGGTTAGTTAACTTTCTTTCAAAAATAATAAATAATAGGTACCACACATCTATAGAATGATATATTCTTCATTAACCCAAGAAAAAAATTTAGTATTGTTCGAAAATTGTAAAATCTCTCAATAAAATGACTTACCCATTTTAAGTCGAACACAATCTTCAGTTCAGAAAGAGGAGAGAGTCACGACCGGATATGAGGAGGAAGAAAAGATAATGAGAAAGAATATTTGTTTTGATTGTTGAATTTTCGAATTTTCTCAAGGAAGACGAAGAAGAGAAGAGAGAACATTGGGAGAAGAAGAGAAAATCCTATTTTCATTTACTTTTTTTAAAAAATGGCTTGGATAGAATTATAAAAGTTGAAAAATAAAGTATTTTCTTTGTATTTTATATAAGATTAGAAAGTTTTAAAAATGTTAATTTGGTCCAAAATTTAATTACATTTTAAAGAGGATTTGACCAGTTGTTGGTCAATCTGCTACAACCTAAGACTTATTTGACACCTTTCATATGCATCAACTAAGGCAAAAACAATCGGATTTTCCATCTCAAAGCTCCAATCGGTGGAAGAAGTTACACGAGAAAATTAAGGGAAAGGTGTCAAATAAGTCTCGTTTTTGTTTTTGGTGACAGATTGACCAAGAGCTGATCAAATCCTCTTTAAAATGTAATTAAGTAAATATGGTAGCAAATTAACATTTCTAAATCGTTCTAATCTTTTATAAAATACAAAAAAGCACACTTCTATAATTCAAACCAAATCATTTTAAAAAAACAGAATCTTTTCATCTTCTTCCTCTCTTCTCTCTCTTCTTCCTCTCTTCTCTCTTGGGGGATTGTTCTTCTTTTTCCTTAAAAATTCGGAAATCCCTCGTTACTCTTCCTTTCCAGTCCTCCATTATCTTCCTCTCCAGTCGTTACTCTCTCATCTTTCTGAACTGTAATCGTGGTCGAGTAGAAATGGGTAAGTTATTTTTTTGAAATATTTTACAACTTTCGAAGTTTTATCTTGGATTAATGAACAATAAAATGTTCCATAAATGTTAAAATTGAATAATTGACTTAATGGTGTGTATTATTTATTATTTTTGAAAGAAATCAACCAACACAAAAAATCCTCATTTTGAGGAAATGTATATGTATTGTTATCATTCAGTGAAAGTCATTTTTTGTAGATGTTGTTGTTCTTTTTGTGGCCATTTTGATGATATGATTTTATAAATATAGTATTGTTCAGGTTTCCAACATATATTTCATTTGTTGAAACATTTAGCGTATGTTGCCTCATTTTAGTGATATGTTGGTGCACATTCAAACAGTTATCATATGTTGTACCATCTAACTTTAAGTCAACATCTTGAACATCTGTTGCCACATAAGATTCATATGTTGCTACAATAGGTACATTTGTGTCAACATATGATTCATATGTAGCAACATAAGATCTATATGTTGCAACAAAAATTTTATGTATCGCAACAGCAGGTACATATGTGACAACATAATGTTAATTTATTGCAACAAACTATCCATCTGTTGCAACATACTGTTATTATTATTTTATAATGAATTGTAAAATCTCAATCTTTTTTTATTTACCTTGTAGATAAAATGATACAAGAAACTTCATCTTCTAACATGAAATGCTCTTTTTGTCTATACGAAGAATGTGAGCAGCAACATGATTATTTTATTAGTCGTGTTACAAAACTCACTAATATTTTTAAGAAAATGTCTCATAATATTGATTGTGCAAAGATCCAAAAAGATTTCACACCCTTTGAAGTGTAAGAGGTTGAAAAAATATATTTCTCAAACACTTTATGTAATTAGTGAGAAGAAAGAAAAGGAGAAGAAGGCAACGGAGGAGGAGGAGAAGGAGAAGGAGAAGAAAGCAAAGGAGAAGAAGGAAAAGGAGGAGAAGGAGAAGAAGGCAAAGGAGGAGAAGTAGAAGGATAAGGAGAAGGAGAAAAAGGCAAAGGAGGGGGAGGAGAAGGAGAAGAAGGAGAAGAAGGCAAAACAGGAGAAGGAGAACGAGAAGGCAAAAGAAAAGGAGAAGAAGTCAAAGGAGGAGGAGGAGAAGGAGAAGAAGGAGAAAAAGGCAAAACATAAGAAGGAGAAGGAAAAGGAGAACAAGAAGAAGGCAAAGGAAAGGAAGAAGGAGAAAGAGAAAAATAAAGAGAAAAAAGTTTAAGTCGTCAGTTGTGATGTGAAGCGACAATATCCATTTGAAGGTTTTAACATAAACTACGAGGGTCCAACTTAACTAATGTCATCCTTCTCGCAATGGATAAACGAGGGTCTTTACAAGCATCATGCAAAAAAGTAAGTAAAGTAAGGTCGTTCAACTATTATTAGTATTTCTTCTTGTTGTCCACTAAATAATTATTTATAATGATTACACAATTGCAGAGGAAACAAGGAGGATCACTACTTAGCCAATTGCTAAAAACTTGATTTTGACCAACTTGATTTTGTAGTTGCATTTCCAAGGAATAAGGACTGGTTCTACGTAACGTATCAACCCAATAAGTGCTGAAATGATGAGGTAAATCCATGCCCACTTTTAAATGTTTTGTTTAGTACATGAATATATACAATTAAATTGATACACTTGTTTGATGCATGTGTACAATATGTGGATGTCATATTTTAATATTTGCATAAAAATTCAAAGCAAAAGATTCAGTCTAAATATCAATATACCACCACTAGTTGTTTTTTTAAAACATACATTGACAATGCTAGTGAATATGAGGATAAAATCGTTGGCATAATGAAAGGGTTTGGTATACCTTGTGGACTGCCTTGGCACCTGGCAGATGATGTTTATGTCCCTGTAAATAGTAATGGAGAATTCCATTGGGTCTTGGAAGTTGTTTCATTGAAGGAACGGTGCATAAAAGTGTATGATTCCATGTCCTCAACTAGGTCTAATAGAAAATTATCCTCCGAGCTTAAAAATTTGTCTACAATATCGCCAGAGTACCTTGAGTTAAGTGGATTTTTTGAGCAAAAAGAGCGAATCAACTTGTCAGTTCTCAAATGTTACCAAGGAAAGAACAAATCTCACCCATTCGAAGTCAGACATGTTATTTGTATTGCCCAACAAGAAAGTAATAGTCTGTAAGTATTACATTATTTTTTTGTCTTACAACTACCGAAATTTGATGTTACTATATTTTCTGATTGATGATATGCCCTGCACAGATTGTGGACTTTATGTTGCTGCATACGTTGAGTTTTTGAGTGATGCAAAATTTGAAGAGGAAGATGTTTGGAGAAATTCCAAGGGCCGTTATGGAGGAAGTGACGGAGTATAAAAAGTTGAATATTTATAAGCGTGTCTTTGTAGCTGAAAAAAACGAAGTGTTGAATGTGACGAGTGCAAAGGATATTCGAATGGAATACGGCATGCATGTTTTTACCAGTCAAGATTCAGGAACATGACAAGCATAAAAGTTTGGTGCAAAGGATATTATTAACTATTTCTTTTATCTTTTCAGTGACTACTCTTCCTAACTATTTAATATTATTTTTTATTCCAGTATATTGACGAAATCCTTAACCTCATACATCAGAGGCATGTGACATACCCGGACTACTATGATCCCAAAGATAGAATCCTGGATCTCAACTTCTACATGAACTTCCTACAAAGATATAATCAAATGAGCGATGAGGCAACAAGGGTTGGTGGTAAAAGCATGAATCAGTTACTACATGACTTTGTATGGGATGATGATATGATTTACTAAGTCAAGGGTATTAGCCATCTCCTGGAGTCATGGATTGGATTGATGCAAGAAGGATTTTGGCAGTCATGAACACGGCGGGTATCCATTTTGTGACTCTCGAGATTCTCTTGCACGACGGTCGCATGAATGTTTATGACTGCGACCTGATAGTTACAGAACATGCCAAGTTCTTGACACTCATACAACCTGTCTTCGAGTTGCTGCCTAAATTGTTGAAGCATAGTGGAATAATGAATCATTTTCCAGAGAAGTTGCTCACTCAACCATGGGAATTTAACGGTCGAATGGAATCTATGGTACAAAATGCAATTGGAGCGGCGTGCGCGTCACATTCCCTTGCATTCATTGAGCATTTGATTAGAGGGACAGAATTGCAACAACCCAATACACCGTTATGTGACAATCTAACTGAACAAATGCAATATGTTTGGGCTTATGGGATAATATCTCAAAGCTTAAAGCCTTGACATTATGTTTGTAATTATAGACTGTTTAATTTATCAATTATGTTGTTTTATTTTATATTAAAGACAAAGTAATTAAAGACAATATTTATTTTATCAACCCATCTGTCACAACATGTGGCATATGTAGCTACAGATGATTCGTCTGTCACAATATGTGGCATATGTCGCTACAAATGATTCGTCCGTAACAACATTTTTGGCATATGTTGCTATAGCTGATGCGTATATCGCAACATTCGTCTGTCACAACATGTGGCATATGTTGCTACAGATGATTCGTCTGTCACAACATATGGCATATGTCGCTACAGATGATTATATGTAGCTACATATGATTATATGTAGCAACATTTATGGCATATGTTGCTACAGCTGATGCGTATATCGCAACATTCATCTGTCACAACATGTGACATATGTTGCTACATATGATTCGTTTGTCACAACATGTGTCATATATCGCTATAGATGATTATATGTAGCAACATTTGTGGCATATGTTGGTACAACTAATGCATATATCACAACATTCGTCTGTCACGACATGTGGCATATGTTGCTAAAGATGATTCGTCTGTCACACCATGTGACATATGTTGCTACAGATGATTCTATGTAGTAACATTTGTGGCATATGTTGCTACAGCTGATGCGTATATCGCAACATTCGTCTGTCACAATATGTGGCATATGTTGCTACAGATGATTCGTCTGTCACAACGTGTGGCATATGTCGCTACAGATGATTATATGTAGCAATATTTGTGGCATATGTTGCTACAGTTGATGCGTATATCACAATATTCGTCTGTTACGACATGTGGCATATGTTGCTACAGATGATTCGTCTGTCACAACATATGACATATGTTGCTACATATGATTCGTCTGTAGCAACATTTGTGGCATATGTTGCCAAAACTAATATATTCTGTTGTAAAATATAAAACATATTTGACATATGTTGACACAGAAACAAAGAAGTGCAACAAATCACGCATTGGGGAATTTCTACATATGATAATTCCACAACTATGATAATTGTATTGGTTGTACACAACTACATAATAATTTTGTGTCCTCTACAAAATTCTTCTTGGTAATGCTTAAAATTACAAGGAAAAAAAAAACAAAGAACACCACATTAGAGTTCGGATGCTACAACATTTCGTCTTTTTCTTCTCCTTCATCCCCCATCCGGTACTTCTTTTGATATGACTTTCATCAACAGTGTCCAACTCCTTAATTTTGTTCGCCAATCGGTGAATAACGAACTTGGATTATATATCAACATCTTCACGATACCTCCATCTAAAGAAGTTGCATGAATTCTCCTAAAATACAAACCACAAAGAAATAAATTTTAACTAAAAAAATAAAGAGATCTGAAGTGTCCAAATATTGTATAAATAAATATACATACACGATATCATGGACAAGACCAATATCTGCGACCTGGATTGTCTTTTGACCATGAAGTTTGCATTGAAAGTAAGTCTCCATGTTTGCAATACATTTTAACATTAAACATAGTATCATTTTCATCATCACAAATTCGATTTAGTATATCATTTGACATCATATCAAATAAACTAACAAAAAATCGATCTAATGAAAATCGATTTACTGTTGAATATGTGAGTACCGAAATTTGGTTTAACCAAAGGCCAATCAAATAGAGGAGAGAACAGTGTGACTGGGGAATGACTGACAGAAAATCAAATAAGATCATTACATTAATGTGAAGCAACAGGTCCTATAGGAGAGAGTACATCCCAAGAGAGAGAGAGAGAGAGAGAGAGAGAGAGAGAGAGAGTGAAAAAAAAAGCGCCAAAACTAAAGCGACAAAGATAAAAAATTTGAAAACCCTATTCTTGAAATGAAAATGAAAACGTATTCTAGAATGGGTTGGGACTATTTTACTTTTTGTTAAACAGAATGGGCTTTGCCTATCATTGGGCCACTTTTACAAAAGACCGATTTGTTATAACTATATGATGCAACAGTTTCATTATATGTTGCAATTTCAACAATAGAAACTGCATATGTTGTTAGAGATGAAAAATCAAGGAGGCACTAATAGACGATTTGATCGATTTAGGAATGGAAAAATGAAAATCTTAACTAAATTTTAGTGATTTAGAACAAAATAATCAATATTAATAAGGTATAACATTTGGAACAACAATTTAGAAGGGTGTTATATAACTATCATATGGATTTACTAGGACAATGTATGACGAACTAGTGAGATGATTGTCTTTCTAAATATAATTGCTAGAATCCAATGGAGAGTGTTGTGTACGATCATAATTTGTTACTTAGACATGTTGTAGGACTATATATTGGTGTTACATATCGAATTAGGTGACAATATATTGAATAAATCCCCAAAAGACTGATTTGTTATAGTTATATGTTGCAACAGCTTCATTATATGTTGAAATTTCAGCAACAGAAACTGCATATGCTGTCACAGATGAAAAATCAAGGAGGCACTAATAGATGATTTGATCGATTTAGGAATGGAAAAATGGAAATTTTAATCAAATTTTAGTGATTTAGAACAAAAATAATCAATAATAATAAGGTATAACATTTGGAACAACGATTTAGAAGGGTGTTTTATAACTATCATATGGATTTACTAGGACAATGTATGACGAACTGGTGAGATGATTGTCTTTTCTAAATATAATTGCTAGAATTCAATGCAGAGTGTTGTGTACGACCATAGTTTGTTACTTAGACATGTTTTAGGATTATATATTGATGCTATATTTTGAATTAGGTGACAATTTAATTGAATTAAGCCCCAAAAGACCGATTTGTTATAGTTATGTGTTGCAACAATTTCATTATATGTTGCAATTTCAACAACAAAAACTGCATATGTTGTCACAGATGAAAAATCAAGAAGGCACTAATAGACGATTTGATCGATTTAGGAACGAAAAAATGGAAATTTTAACCAAATTTTAGTGATTTAGAGCATAAATAATAATAAGGTATAACATTTGGAACAACGATTTAGAAGGGTGTTATATAACTATCATGTGGATCTACTAGGACAATGTATGACGAAATAGTGAGATGATTGTCTCTCTAAATATAACTGCTAGAATCCAATGGAGAGTGTTGTGTACGACCATAATTTGTTACTTAGACATGTTGTAGGACTATATATTGGTGTTACATAGTAAATTAGGTGACAATTTATTGAATTAAGCCCCAAAATACTGATTTGTTATAGTTATATGTTGCAACAGTTTCATTATATGTTGCAATTCAGCAACAGAAATTGCATATGATGTCACAGATGAAAAATCAAGGAAGCACTAATAGACGATTTGATCGATTTAGGAATGGAAAAATGAAAATTTTAATCAAATTTTAGTGATTTAGAACATAAATAATCAATAATAATAAGATATAACATTTGGAACAACGATTTAGAAGGTGTTTTATAACTATCATATGGATTTACTAGGACAATGTATGACGAACTAGTGAGATGATTGTCTTTCTAAATATAATTGCTAGAATCCAATGCACAGTGTTGTGTACGACCATAATTTGTTACTTAGACATGTTTTAAGACTATATAATAGTATTACATATTGAATTAGGTGACAATTTAATTGAATTAATCCCCAAAATGCCGATTTGTTATAGTTATATGTTGCAACAGTTTCATTATATGTTGCAATTTCAACAACAGAAACTGCATATGTATATCATAATTCGAAAATAAGTACAAAACAAGTGCAGACAACATTTTCACCATATGTAATATAATATGTTGCCACATATATAATTTCAAAATAAATACAAAAAACAAGAAAATCAACATCGTCTTTATCACAGGTTAAATTATTCCCACACAGTCGTATGCGAAATAAATTTAACTAGATAATCTAGTTCTAAATCATAAATACACAATTCGCAACGAATATCGTCTTCATCGTCACTTCCTCTAGGCCAACCAATCTTGCGGGCATTTTGTTGGGGTTGATGCACAATGCAACAAATGGGTCTTTCACCCAAAATATTAGGTTCTTGCACACACATTCGATTTAAAATGCACTGCAAATGGTGTCGACATCTTCTCACTATTACTGTCATGTTTTTTCATGTTGACAATGTACATCCAGCCTTATCTCATGGAATTACCGCCTTCAAAGATTGAAATTACGGCAAGCACATACTTTGCACCACGGTGACCACCTTTTGCTGCTTTTTTAACCATTCTCAGTGCAATTGGAACATTACGATTGAAAAAATAAAATTATAAAAGAAACATCACATTAAGATTACAAAATAAATTGATCAAAAGGTGAAAAAAAATGAAAAACATTAAAATTACCACGCCTTTTCTGTATAAGGCTTCTAAGTTCTCCGATGCTATGCAAATTTTCATGAAAGACATGACATGTTGATTCATCGTCCATGTAGGTTCAGTGGGAAAGCTGGCCAATGTAACCTTCTGATATACAAAATGTTCATTACCAACATAATTGAGGAACCTAGAACATTATTTAATACTGACTAAATCTTCTAGAGAGTCGGAAGCAACCCTTTCAACGATAAGATTACTAGTTCAGTCGGGGGGGATTCTAAGAGGTTTTACCTAGTTTAAACCATTTTTGAGAATAAAGAAGAAAAGAGAAGACAACTTTTGACTAATCTTTCCCTACTCTTGTGTTCTTATAAAGGCCAAATATTTTGAAATATTGCAATCCATGACGTTTCAACAGAATGAACTGAAGAGTCGTAATTATTAAACCAAAGGTATTATCTAAAACTACACTACCACGTAATCATTATTTAAAAGTATATTGAGACAGATTCGTAATTAGTTTTTATATGTGTAATTGACAAATTTTGTCACATCTAAAATATTATGTTGTAATAGCCAGAGATATGTTATATAGTAATATATATGGCATGATAGACATATGTTACCACAGATGATTCGTCTGTCACAACATGTGGCATATGTCGCTACAGATGATTATACGTAGCAACATTTGTGGCATATATTTCTACATATGATTCGTCTGTAGTAACATTTGTAGCATATGTTGCCACATCTAATATATTCTGTTGTAAAATATAAAACATATTTGACATATGTTGACACAGAAACAAAGAAGAGCAACAAATCACGCATTGGGGCATTTTAAGATTATATAATAGGATCATCGGCAGATAAGAGAGAACATTCATTAAAATTCAAAAACATAATGCTTAACACTTCTTATGGGGCATTTCAATTTGGGCCTGTAGTTTTTTTGTGGCCAAAGTTCCTACATACTGAACACTTATTTTTTCTTGTTGGAAATGATTCACCAACTCCACGCCGTCTCTTATATGTCCTTCTTCCGGGTTTACTTGGATTAACATAGGAAGGAGGTATTTCTCTCTGTATCATATCCAAAGGGACAATCCAAGAATCTTCAGTTGGCACCGGGTGAATTTCCTGACAATATGTCATTATGTATATTTGCACTGAATAATATGGAAAGGAGTACAGGTAAATTTGATTTCTAAAATCAGCATGTCACGACCCAAAACCGAGCAGCGACTGGCACCCACACTTACCCTCCTATGTGAGCGAACCAACCAATCTAAACCTTAACATTTCAATTTAATATCAACAGAAAGTAATGCGGAAGACTTAAACTCATTAATAAAAAGACAATTCAATAACTTCTAAAATTCAACATCTATTATTCCCCAAAACCTGGAAGTCATCACCACAAGAACATCTATGATCAAATTACTAAACTAAGAGTATTCTAAGAA
>NC_028639.1:61102788-61112392 GCF_001406875.1 Solanum pennellii
GGTCCGTCCTGCCATTCCGTTACGAAGTTCAGAGAGTCGATTTTAGTACCCAAATTTCAGAATTCTAAGTATTTTGGAACGAGACCCCTTCGACGGTCCGTCGTGCCCATGACGGTCCGTCGTGGGTTCCGTCGTCTCAGCCAGTTTTTCCAGCAATAAAATCTGCAGCTCAAAACGACTAAACAGGTCGTTACACAGCACCATGTTGGGATCGAAGCACTGCCATGGCATGTGGACAAGGTATTTTGTCCAAATCAAAAATTCTACAAGTACAAGTTCTTCTTTGTAGATCCACAATAGCAATATCTCCATGACCAGTGACAGTGAGCTTGTAGTTAGCGATTTCATGGGCCAACAACTACTTTCCCACGTTGTCATACTCTGATATGTCTTTTTCAATTGAAGGAACAAATCTATTTGCAGAGTGCACCAGTTTTACACACCTCTAATTAAATAACAATGCAAATCTCCTGTTTATTTCATCAAATAGAGCGACAATGGGAAATTATCTTTCAACATCAAACATAGCATTCACCGATTCCGCGATATTTGACGTCATAATGTTAATCTACACAACAATAGATAAAAATCAAACAAAACACATAAGTAAAAATAAACTCAATTAAGATGGTACCTATTTTCCAAACAAAATGCCCTATTCCATGTGTGGAATCCAATACATTCAAGAGTTTCAGCAGCCTTTGGTACCAAATCTCTTATTTGATTGAAATGGTCATTGAACTCACATCTATCGTACGCCTTAGCTGCTTTATAAAAATGGGACACTACCTTTGAATTGTGAAAGTTATTTCAAATATTTTCCCCAAGGTGTCTCATGCAACAACCATAATGAGATGCAGTGTAGATTCTCGAAACCATCTTTCAAATACTTGGATGTCTATCAGAGATAATGCACAACTCATCTGTATCATCTACAAAGCTTCTCATATTTTGAAAAAAATATTCATATGAGGCATCACATTCCTTATCCACCACACAGAAAAGCCACTAGAAATATATGATTCTTGGCATCTTGTGCCACCGCCGATAGTAGAACTCCTCCATACTTGCTCCTTAGAAATGTGCCATCAACGGCTATTAATTTTCTCATTTCTTGAAAACCAATTATCCAAGCAACATATGATACAAAGAAGTGCTGGAACCTCCCATTTTCATCGAGAGACAATGTTGTCTTGCTTTCTGGATTCGCAACTTCAAGCATATACCGGTACGCATTAAACACTGCGTACCCGTGATCATGTGTTCCCCTAACATTAGACTTAGCATACTCCATGCCCTTATAAATCTTCCAATAGATTACCTTACAACCCAATTTTGTGCGGAGTTGATTTGACATGTCTCTTGTGGATGGGCCTTTACCTTTGGGAAACCTATTTTCAAAGTACTTACCTATGACTTTTATCGTGGCGTGGGTATTATGGCTTGCAAGATGTTGTGAACTACCCGTATGATACTTTTCATAATTTCTAATGGCAAATCTGTCACTACTTGTAAATTTTACAGCCCTCAGCCAAAAATTGCAATCTGGATATGAACATTTAAAGGAAAACACATTACGAGAATTGATCACCTTTTTCAGTCTAAAATCTTTTTTCAAGCAAGCAATTTTCAATGAATTTGCCAGTTCTTGCTTGTTTCTGAATGTCATTCCTTTATAAAAACCTGTGTCATCATCTCTAACATTATTCACACGTGAAGTTTGAGAAGCACATGGATTGTTGCTGCCAACTATAGGTGTGGGAGGAAACTTGCTCTCAAGGTCCGGCCCTTCAGCTAGAGCTTCACCTAAACCTTCACCTTCACCTTTTCCAATTTCATCATCAGGATTATTCATGTCCGCAAGATGAAATTCATCATTAAACATATCTTGTTGGCCTTGGTCTATATTATGATCCTCCTCGACAGGAGTTTCTTTCACGTAGACTCTTAATATTGGCGGTTTCTCTGTTCCTCCCAAATAAACACTCAAACTAGATTGATCAGTTATTCTAAAAGGTAAAACCTTCTCATTATGAAAAAATGGGGATTGTAACTCATGACAAGATCTTGCGGTTTACAATTGAATTCAGACTTTTGCACGACTAAATTGAAGAACTCATCATATAAAATATTTCTTTCGACATACATCCCTACTGAACCGGCTCCTCGTTTTTTACTATCCTCCCAACGCCATATAAATCGATTTTTCTTCTCGACCCATTCATCACGATAATTAATTCCTACAAATAATGACATTGTACCTGTCACGACTGAAATCTAGACCCCAGACGAGACCGGCGTCGTTGACCTCTAAGAGGTCACAAACAAGCCTACTTACGTCATCCTTACTTTACATAGGTTAATTTTAGCGGAAATTTTTAAACTTTTGATTCTTTAAACATACTTTCTAAACATTCTTAACATTTCATAATCGTTCATCATCAACCATCTAACATTAAAGAGATAAGAAACTGAAAGAAATAATTCATTAAGTATTAATTGTATAATGGCCAAAATAGCACCAATACAAAGTCTGAACCAAAACAGGAAAGAAACACTAGTGGAACATGCTCCACTAGCTCAACTCTAAAACTACGTTAGAATGTAAAACAGTAGCATCCTTGAAAGCATGCGGACCTACCAAACTTTGGATGAATGCTGACGTCCGGATAGCTGCAACAATGAACCTGTATCTCTATCGCCCACCTGTGCCTGCACCTAAAATAGTATAGATGTATAGGGTTAGTACACACTTGTACTAAGTATGGATATATGCAAGCACACGCTAAGGACATGCATGAGAAAGAATAGCTCTTTCCTAACGACATGATTTTTGGAAGTCAAGTCAGTAGACTTGCCAAATTGAGATTAGGAAAGTTCGTGAACTTTCCAAATTGAGTTAGGAAGGTCATGCCATGAGAGTAACATGCATCATTATAAATATCGTATTTCACACAACATATAACATCTTCATATAGCACATATCATAGCACATAACATATAATACATAGTTTCTTTTATATCATTCATTCATATGCCATAAGACCTTGGAATCATGGACTCGACATTAAGACTTTCCAAAATGAGGGCTCAACACATGGGACCTCAACTAGGGAGTCTTCATTAGCAAACACAAAATCTGCTTCATTCATTCATACATACTTCATTTCATTTCATTCATAGGCCAGTATGAACACCAGCTATACCTAGGATGTAGTTTAAGACTTTCATCGAGTTTGCTGTGCAATGATCAGGAATAACCTAATGTCATTACCTGAGTCTAGATCACCTCTTGATTATCCTATCCTAACACCTTCGGTATCATTCTTTTATTTATATGCTTCATTTGAGGCTGGCCTCATTCATTCATTGGGAACTTTAACTTTAACCGACATAGATCATGTGAGCATCATGAAATCCATTGTCTCCCCCACACAGAAAAGTGGTGGAATCACCGACCAAAGTGACTCAATAACATGCTAGCGTATATGGGAATTTAACCCCAGATCCCTATATTAGCAGTATAGGTTCAAAGACTAGGATATGTATGGAGACCCAAACCCGGCAAGCCGGACAGTCTCATCTCATGAGAGTTACGTGAACCTTCGCCCTTCCCAAAAGAAGGCATCACCGCTCATAGCTAGCCTACCGATGCTCAGTATAAAGTTCCATTACATTCAACTCATACGTCATGGTAGTTGGCTTCTAGTATGAGGACAGCATAGCTCATTAGATGATTTCTCATCTCATCATTAGTATTAAGTGTGTTAAACTCAATATTTTCATTAGAGTGTTCATAGAGACTAGTCTCTTCATTATCTTACACTCTCATTGGTGAGTACGTGTCGGTACCATTTACTTAGGCTCATTTGAGATTGCTCTCATCATATACATTAGCCTCATATCATGTTGTCACCACATTCTTCATTATTAGCACCTTTGCTTTTCATAGTTACTCACCTCTTATTACGTGAATGTTCATTTCTTCATTTCATAGTTCATCTCATCATATGTCAATGCACTTGGTCATTTAGTGTATCTTACACTCATAATTAACCCTCCTGGGGTTCATCATTTCATTACGTACATCTTAGGTTCACTTACTTTTGAACGTATGTTAGACTTATGTGTCTATACATACAAGCCATGGGGCTTCATTCATAGTTCACTAAGTGATTCTTACTTTCCTAAGATTATGTATTACAAGACTTATGTAGCTTGTATATATGCATAAATCTTGATTTTTTATCTAAGTAGATGGCATTACTCTTGGATATTTTACTCACGTATGACTTATGTATCAATACGAAAGTTTGGGCACGGGAACCCAAATCTTGAATCACTTGGGTATCATTTATATTTTTTTCATTGATTTTATTTCTAATATTCATAAAATTAGAACTCTAAATTAAATCTCAACATTTACATGGAAGGATTAATTTTCTATTTTAATTACAACTCTGAATTAAATCTCAACATTTACATGAAAGGATTAATTTTCTATTTTAATTAGAACTCTAAATTAAATCTCAACATTTACATGAAAGGATTAATTTTCTATTTTAATTATAACTCTAAATTAAATCTCAACATTTACATGGAAGGATTAATTTTCAATTTTAATTTTACTCTTAGTTAACCGAAGAGTTGGGGGTTCGAAACTTCACAATCCCTTTTTAATTTTTTTATTAGTCTCTTGTTGCCCATTCTTGCCTAAACCAAGAGGTTGTGGGTTCAAACCCCCCACAGCCTCTTGATTTTTCCTTTAATTTTCGCTGGGGAAGGGAGGTTGTGGGTTCGAACCCCCACAGCCCCTTTTTTTTTATTTCGCTCGTGCTTCAGCCCTTTCTCTCACGCGTACCTGGAGGTCGTGGGTTCGAATCCCACGCCTCTATTTGCCTAATTAATTTTCCCCTCTTCCTTCCCCCAGTTCGCGAGTTCAATTCACCCCAGCCCCATTTTCTTTTCCCCTTTTTGCGAAAACAGTGGCCAGGGATTCGATTCCCCCCAGCCTTTTTTCTTTTTTTTTTCTTTTCCTCCCTCGTGACAACCAGTAGCTAAGGGGTTCAATTCCCCTTAGCCCCTTCATTGTTTTTTTTTTCAGCCATCTCAACCTGTGAGGTCTTGGGTTCAATTCCCATTGACCTCACTTATTTAATTTTCCCTTTTAAAAACCCATATTTCAACATTTTCATAGAGTACCCAAATCTGGAAAATTCTTGTCATTATTCAACTCATTTTTAGTCACATTGTTCATAAGTTTAGTTGGCTAAAAGGTGGTTATTTCAATCCACTATACTTCATGGTAATAAACACCACATTGTACACACATTGTACACATAAAATACACAAGAAATACATGATTCATACAACCCCAAAATAGTGGCCAAAGCCACTGCCCACATGCACACACACACACCAACTCTCCGATCACACTTTGAATATTGTTTTTTCATAATTTCCATCACATAAACATGTTCACAATTAATATAAATACATCATTCATGCCTAAATCTAGCAGCACAACATACCCATCCTACGTTGGGAGCTAATGACAAGGAAATATAAAAGGGGAACAACCTTAGTTTTCAAGACTTGAGAATCGTTCGAAGGAAAATACTCTTGGAGAAAGAAATCCAGGAGAGAAACCCATACCTTTTGATGTTGTTCAAGTGTGAAGCTGTGCCCAAAAACTCCTCCAAACCACGCCCAATTCTCCTCAACGTACACACCACTCGACGAACAACCTCCCTTTGCCTTGACGTTTTTGATTACCTTGCTTTTCTTAAAACTTTTCGTGTATTTTTCAAGTGTGAAGAACAATTGTTATTAAACTGTTCTTGAGTTTTCTTGTTAGTCAGAGTGTGAGAGAATGAGAGTTGAGAGACGTGGAAGGGAGTTGAGAAACATGAGGGAGAGAGTTATTAGGATTAGGAGACTAAATTCAAGACTTAGTCAAAATAGGATTTAATTAAATTAATACAAAAATCTGATTTATTTTAATCAATACGTGAAAGGACCATTATGCCCTTAAAATTTCATATTTTTAAATAATAATTAAATCACCTTAGGTATTTATCTATTTGATTTTAGGGTTGTTACAGTACCTGAAGAAAATAAATAAAAAACAATTAGTAATTATGAAGAATAAGCATATGTAGCAACATATGACTATTCTGTGGCGATATTTAAGTCATATGTTGCTACATATGACTGTTCTGTTGTGAAAAAAAAATCACATGTGGCAACTTTTTTTAGTTATATCATATGTAGCAACATATGACTATTCTGTGGCGAGATGTAAGTCATATGTTGCTACATATGACTATTCTATTGTGAAAAATAAATCATATGTGGCAACATCTTTTAGTTATATCATATGTAGCAACATATGACTATTCTGTGGCGACATTTTAGTCATATGTTGCTACATATGACTGTTTGGTTGTGAAAAATAAATCATATGTGGCAATATTTTTTAGTTATATCATATGTAGCAACATATGACTATTCTGTGGCGATATTTAAGTCATATGTTGCTACATATGACTGTTCTGTTGTGAAAAATAAATCACATGTGGCAACATTTTTTAGTTATATCATATGTAGAAACATATGACTATTCTGTGGCGATATTTAAGTCATATATTGCTACATATGACTGTTTTGTTGTGAAAAATAAATCACATGTGGCAACATTTTTTAGTTATATCATATGTAGCAACATATGACTATTCTGTGGCGATATTTAAGTCATATATTGCTACATATGACTGTTTTGTTGTGAAAAATAAATCACATGTGGCAACATTTTTTAGTTATATCATATGTAGAAACATATGACTATTCTGTGGAGATATTTTAGTCATATATTGCTACATATGACTGTTTTGTTGTGAAAAATAAATCACATGTGGCAACATTTTTTAGTTATATCATATGTAGAAACATATGACTATTCTGTGGAGATATTTTAGTCATATATTGCTACATATGACTGTTTTGTTGTGAAAAATAAATCACATGTGGCAACATTTTTTAGTTATATCATATGTAGAAACATATGACTATTCTGTGGAGATATTTTAGTCATATATTGCTACATATGACTGTTTTGTTGTGAAAAATAAATCACATGTGGCAACATTTTTTAGTTATATCATATGTAGAAACATATGACTATTCTGTGGAGATATTTTAGTCATATATTGCTACATATGACTGTTTTGTTGTGAAAAATAAATCACATGTGGCAACATTTTTTAGTTATATCATATGTAGAAACATATGACTATTCTGTGGAGATATTTTAGTCATATATTGCTACATATGACTGTTTTGTTGTGAAAAATAAATCACATGTGGCAACATTTTTTAGTTATATCATATGTAGAAACATATGACTATTCTGTGGAGATATTTTAGTCATATATTGCTACATATGACTGTTTTGTTGTGAAAAATAAATCACATGTGGCAACATTTTTTAGTTATATCATATGTAGAAACATATGACTATTCTGTGGAGATATTTTAGTCATATATTGCTACATATGACTGTTTTGTTGTGAAAAATAAATCACATGTGGCAACATTTTTTAGTTATATCATATGTAGAAACATATGACTATTCTGTGGAGATATTTTAGTCATATATTGCTACATATGACTGTTTTGTTGTGAAAAATAAATCACATGTGGCAACATTTTTTAGTTATATCATATGTAGAAACATATGACTATTCTGTGGAGATATTTTAGTCATATATTGCTACATATGACTGTTTTGTTGTGAAAAATAAATCACATGTGGCAACATTTTTTAGTTATATCATATGTAGAAACATATGACTATTCTGTGGAGATATTTTAGTCATATATTGCTACATATGACTGTTTTGTTGTGAAAAATAAATCACATGTGGCAACATTTTTTAGTTATATCATATGTAGAAACATATGACTATTCTGTGGAGATATTTTAGTCATATATTGCTACATATGACTGTTTTGTTGTGAAAAATAAATCACATGTGGCAACATTTTTTAGTTATATCATATGTAGAAACATATGACTATTCTGTGGAGATATTTTAGTCATATATTGCTACATATGACTGTTTTGTTGTGAAAAATAAATCACATGTGGCAACATTTTTTAGTTATATCATATGTAGAAACATATGACTATTCTGTGGAGATATTTTAGTCATATATTGCTACATATGACTGTTTTGTTGTGAAAAATAAATCACATGTGGCAACATTTTTTAGTTATATCATATGTAGAAACATATGACTATTCTGTGGAGATATTTTAGTCATATATTGCTACATATGACTGTTTTGTTGTGAAAAATAAATCACATGTGGCAACATTTTTTAGTTATATCATATGTAGAAACATATGACTATTCTGTGGAGATATTTTAGTCATATATTGCTACATATGACTGTTTTGTTGTGAAAAATAAATCACATGTGGCAACATTTTTTAGTTATATCATATGTAGAAACATATGACTATTCTGTGGAGATATTTAAGTCATATATTGCTACATATGACTGTTTTGTTGTGAAAAATAAATCACATGTGGCAACATTTTTTAGTTATATCATATGTAGCAACATATGACTATTATGTGGCGAGATGTAAGTCATATGTTGCTACATATGACTGTTCTGTTGTGAAAAATAAATCATATTTGGCAACATTTTTTAGTTATATCATATGTAACAACACATGACTATTCTGTGGCGATATTTAACTTATATTCACTACTAAAAAAAGGCCAAAAAGAGACCTAGAAATGGAGACCTCAGAAATAGGTCAATAATAAGAGACCTCATGAGGTCGCTATTTAAATTAATATCTTTTAATTTTTTTTTTAATGTAGGAGAGACCTCACGTAAAAAAAGGCCAAAAAGAGACCTAGAAATGGAGACCTCAGAAATAGGTCAATAATAAGAGACTTCATGAGGTCGCTATTTAAATTAATATCTTTTAATTTTTTTTTTAATGTAGGAGAGACCTCGTGAGGTCAATTTAATGAATATTTTTTTTTTACCTGACTTATTTAAAATTTTTAAATTTTTAATCTAATTCTCATAAAATTAGAGACCTCATGAGGTCTCTTAAACAAAACAAAAAACCTAGCCAAAATTAAAATAGCTCTCTTTCTTCCCTCTCTCTTTTTCGTCGACCGCCTCTCTCTCTTTCTCGTCGACCTCGTCGTCCCTCTCTCTTTCTCGTCGACCCTCTCTCTGTATCGTCTCTCTTTCTCGTCGACCCTCTCTCTCTCTGTATCGTCCCTCTCTCTCTCATCGTTCCTCTCTGCCGTCGTCTTCTCCGTCTCCTCTATCCGTCGTCGTCTCTGTCTCCGCCGCCAACTCTCCGCCATTTGCAGTCGTGCTTCAGCAGGTGGAGGTCGCGCCGCCTCCATCTCCGCCATTTGCAGTCGCCTCAGCAGCAGCGTTCCCCTTTGACTCCAGGTAAATTTTTTGAACAAATTAATTCTTTGAAAATAAGTTAGTTCTAGTGTTAACATTTTTCTTGAGGGTAGAAAGACAAGTGGGATTGGGATTTTCTTGGTTGTTGAAGGGA
>NC_028639.1:61115708-61119988 GCF_001406875.1 Solanum pennellii
AGATATTTCATAATAGAGACCTCATGAGGTCTCTATTTAACATTTTCTATTTTATAAATGCAGAAAAGAGACCTCATGAGGTCTCTCTTTTGTATTAATTTTTTCAGCTATTTCATAATAGAGACCTCATCAGGTCTCTAATTAACATTTTATATTTTATAAATGCAGAAAAGAGACCTCATGAGGTCTCTTTTCTGCATTATATTTTCCGTAAATTTCATTATAGAGACCTCACGAGGTCGCTAAAAATAAATGCTGAAAAGAGACCTTATGAGGTCTCTCCTTTAAAATAATATAAAATTAAATTAAATAATATCTTAGCGACCTAATGAGGTCTCTTTATTAAAATATAAAATTAAATAATATAATAAAATTGTGACCTCATGAGGTCTCTATATAAAAAATATAAAATTAAATTAAATAATACAATAGTGACCTCATGAGGTCTCTTTTTTAAAAAAAATCAGATAATTTGTTGGTGACCTCGTGAGGTCTCCGTTTGGCGACCTCATGAGGTGTCTGTAAAAAAGTGACCTGCATTTTACTGACCTACCGTTGAGGTCTCTTTTTCGGTCTCTTTTTCCCGAAAAGAGACCTCGTGAGGTCTCTTTTCTAGGTCTCTTTTTGGCCTTTTTTTAGTAGTGATTGCTCCATATGACTGTTCTGTTGTGAAAAATAAATCACATGTGGCAACATTTTTTAGTTATATCATATGTAGCAACATATGACTATTTTGTGGCGAGATGTAAGTCATATGTTGCTACATATGAATGTTCTGTTGTGAAAAAATAAATCACATGTGACAACATTTTTTAGTTATATCATATGTAGCAATATATGATTATTTTGTGGCGAGAAGTAGGTCATATGTTGCTACATACGACTGTTCTGTTGTAAAAAATAACAATTGTGTTGCTACATATGACTATAATATGTTATAATAGTCAACTGTTGCAACATATATGACAATATGTTCGAAACGCGAACGGAAATTATTGAAAAAATTACACGTATCCAGATCAAATGATAACGAATTGATTTTAAATAACTATTAATTTTACTTACCAGAAACAATGGTATATAACCCAATTGCTTATGAAGTAATTCCAATTGAAATAAAACGAAATTTGGTCCACCAGTTACAGATTAGGTAAAAAATTGATTCAAGAAGAAGAAAGCACAGGCACTACCTGCGAAGACCCGCAATGTACGAAAATAAGAAAAAGAAGAAGAAAAGGAAGATGAAGAGAGCAAGAAGAAAGGAAAGTAAAGCAGAAGAAGAAGAAGAAGAAGAAGAAGAAGAAAAAGAAGAAGAAGAAGAAGAGGACGAATACAACGGCTGGAGGCGGGGGGGGAAGCTTTTATTTTCTCTTTTGGCTCGATATTTCCCACCAAAATTGGTTAAATTAGGTTTGGTATAGTCAATTTTCCATTTTATCCCTCATTTAATTCCCAACAAAAGTTGGTTGAATTAGGTATTTTGAAATTACCCTTTACCCTTTATTTAATTCAGTGGACCAAACTGTCAACTTATAAACTTGAGGGCAACTCCACAATCCTTAATCATTAATCACATAATTGTCACCTACACCTAATACTTAAGACTTATGCCACCACTCATTTATTTTGAAACCTTAATGTCACTTTTTTTTAAAATCCCAAGTTACACGGCAGACTCCAAGCTCATCTCTAAGCTCCCAAGCAAACCTCATACTTCTCTTCAAGCGAAGTTTTTCGAAGTAGAGTATAACGAATCCAGAAGATTGGCTTGCCAATCTACCAAAAAATCGAGGTTAATCTTCAAATTTCAAGCTATGTGAGTTTAATTTGCGAATTTCAAGCATAGTATCTGTAAATTTCAAGTTATGCGAGTTTAATTTGCTAATTTGAAGCTCTGTGTCTGCAAATTTCAAGCACTGTGAGTTTAATCTGCAAATTTCAAGCTCTGTGAGGTTAATCGAGTGAAATATTTCTTGCAACTTTTGCATTATCTTGTTGTAACAGGTCATCTACCATAAATTACTAATTTTGTTTATCACGAGCTATTATTTATAGTTATCTGTTAAGTAACATAAAAGAGCGTGAAGGCAAGTATATATAAGTTGAATTTTAATGCAGAATAAGGTCTAGATGATATATACCTAACACTAGACACTATAGTGGTGTTGTTTAGTGTTGCACATAATCATTGTGGTAGTATTTTGTTCAGTCCACTTATAAATTATATTCCCTTTCTTTTATGTTGAATTTATTGCATTGCTGAACAAAGAAAAACATGGAACTGAAATTGTTTCAAGATACCACTATTGGTTGTGGTGGCCTATCATTCTGTATCTGACTCTTGTTGCCTGTGCACTACTACTTTTTTGTATGTTTATTTAAAGTTGTCGATTAGTAATCAATTATATATCTCTCAATATATATTTTGAGTTCGACTATATAAATCATCAATATTCATATAATAGGTCTTTGATATAAGTATTTGCAATATTTACTAATTATTATAGTTAGACTAGTTTTATATTGGTTATCAACTTATAGTAACCCTCCTCCTTTATTAGGAGTTGGCTATGCACTCACTTATAAAAAGATTGTATAGAGATTTGTTGGATAAATTTTTATATGTTACTTATAAAAATTTAATTTATAAATCACCTACCTTAGGCTGGCCCCAAAGATGTCCTTAGCTTTATAACAAATGATTTATTGCTCCCCTAATATAGACGATGAGTTCTACCAATAGTTTATTAAAAGATATTTTTTTAGTCCTACCTCGAGTTCCATTTGGTGATGATAATAGACATTGATCGACATTGTTTCAAAACTAATCTAGTAGGTAAACAATTTATGCGCGCAATCATTCAAGATAAGGCTTGCATCATATCCACTGTAGAAAGGGGTTAATGCGCAAGTTCGGATATCAATTTTGTCCTTTTATGAAATTACATATATCGATCCAATGAATTTCTAGCACAACTATTCAACTACTTGGTTCAGACTTGTTTCTTGAAGTCATTAGTAAATAGGAGTAGTATGTATGATGTTGCAGAAATAATAATAAATTCTTTTTCAGTGAATTATCAATTCTGTTTCATATTTAGCCCTTTTCAAAAACAATTTTACACTTTCCTAAATAGATTGTTGTGTTTTTGTGAGTGATTTTCTATTTAAAATCTGTGATTTACAAGTCCGGTGGATGCACAAAATTAATAAGAGAAATTTGAACTTTTTTTTGAGTGAATGGGATTGGATATATATTTGAGTTTGTATATCCCTCCGTCTTCCTTCCGCTCCAGCTGTGTTCTTATCAATGCTTCCCAAGTCAATAAATTCCAGTTGCTTCAAGGGCTCTTTGCAGGCTTTTAGAATGTACCACAGTACATTGCAGTGTCTTGAATTTGTATACTACATGTCTGCACAACTACTTGCAGGATCTTTTCATTTTAATCTAAGACATTTAAAAACTTTAAAATTAAAATGTTTCGTTCTCTGTGAAGAAACCTTACCCCTAAAACAAGAACCGGGTTCTTGTAAGTTGGTTTACAATAAAACACAAACACTTTTGAAACTAAAAACCTTCCTCAATCAAGGAAGGAAAAACCTTGTTTTATTAATTCAACTTGATGATTTTATGATTACAACTCAATAATCAATAGTCTCACCACTGCGACAACTCTCGATTAACTATAATCGACTACCTCTACTCTCCAAGAGGCCAAACCCACCTATTGTTACAAACCTCAGCAAAACTCAACTCTACAAGAAGCCAAACCCACTTCTTGTACAATGAAACCTAACTAGCGACTCAAACAATGAATCAGAAAAATAATTTACACGTTCAAGACTTTCTAACTCAAGAATTTCTTGAATTTTGTAACAATATTGATCTCACAGGCTTTTACTTGATAAATGGCTCACGCTTTCTTTCGATGTAAAAGTATTGCCTTGCTCTTCTGCGTTTGATCTCCTTTTATAGTGATTTCTCGTGCCTTGTATCCTTATCAAATAAGGTAAGGAAGTTACAATTATAGTTAAACAAGGAGTACTAATTTTGCCATTTATTGTACACTACACAACTTCCTTACTTAATAAAATATATTAAGGTTTCCTTATTTGTTTCAACTTGTACTTTCAGCATCTTGAGCACTTGTACATTTAATCGTTTAATTCCAGTGGCTGGGACAATTAATTCCAGTGGCTGTGACAGTTCTGGCGAACTCATATATATATATATACATATATATATATATATACATATATATATATATATATATATATAT
>NC_028639.1:61120335-61127232 GCF_001406875.1 Solanum pennellii
ATATATTTGCATTTCTTGTCTATCATCAAAACACCAATTTTATAGGCTTGTAGAATTATCATATTCTATCACTCTGATTTCTAGAGTTTGTGATTTTTGGATATATAGGGGAGTGATAAAAAAAAGTGGAGCCCTGTATGTTATATTTAGGTTCTATTTCTTAGGTAGTTCATTTTCAGGCAATTGTTGCGTTGTTTTATTTTGTCCTTATTCTTGTATTGATATGTACATATTTTAGATTCCTATGGTTGATTCATCAGTGGCTTTTCCCAACCATTGTTGAACCATACGGTATACAGAGTCTAAATTTTATTATTTTTTTGTTTAAAAAGATAATCTTACCTATCTTCGCAAAAGTGCCAAGTGTTCTTGAAAGCCATCTAATCCCACTGCATCATAGTTTCTTAAGAGGAAGAACTGAAATTGCAAAAC
The DNA here is from genome assembly GCF_001406875.1 of Solanum pennellii. Taxonomy (NCBI): domain Eukaryota; kingdom Viridiplantae; phylum Streptophyta; class Magnoliopsida; order Solanales; family Solanaceae; genus Solanum; species Solanum pennellii. The sequence continues at coordinate 61,120,768 of NC_028639.1, forward strand.
TGTTACTTTCAAGGTAATGATTTGATTCTAAGAACACTGCTCATCCTTAGTTTCTTAATTGTATATATAGTTTGATAAGAGAATTCTTGCAGTAAGACTGATTGCCAACATATGTATTTGGGTAAAAATTTCTAAGGAGCTTCACAATATAGGTTAACATGTCATGTATATTTATGTACTTAAAATCATTCGAAGTTCCACAGTTACTGTGATTAGATTTTGATCTTTTTTGTAAGTTTATAACTAACTGATCAACTTGTCCTAATAGATTTTTATTTGACACATGTTTAAATTTTGTGGTCTTAAATTAAAGGTATGCATAACATACACTAAGCTTCTACTATATGTCTTGGTGCTAATTCACAATATTTTGCGAATCCTGGAGCTCTTGTTACATCTGTTAGAAACTTCCCTGAAAAGTAGAGGAAATATGATTGGTTTATTGAAAGGTTACTGGATTAAGTGGTGCTATAATGACACAATTATACTTTGCTATATATGGAAATGATGCTTGATCACTTATTTTGTGTATAAAATTCGTGAGATGCGAGTCGTTAAGCAGAGGAATCAGTTGAGAGTTTTCTACTACTGTTTGGCTATAGCAATTTTGTTGGCATTGTTTCTTATGGTTATGACATTGGTTGAAAGAGCAGTTATATATTCTCATGGTGCTTATGTTGGTACTGCTACCGAGCATCCTCCACATCTACAGATTGCAAGCACTCTTGAGTACCGATATGTGGATTATAGTCCGTTATGCATATCTTTGAATTTAACTTTCACCTGATCAAGAGTAATGTTGTATTTGTTTCAGAAACAAGAAGCCCTGTTTGAAGCACTAAATACCTACTGTATGAGTATTTACGCATCTTTATTTTTTTTGCATTGGCTTGTATAAAACATTAGCATAATTTCCCACCAATTTTATTGGATATTCCCAAAGGACATAATATTAGCATCATTTAGCTATAAAGCTACATATTTAGGTGACTACAACTTGAAAAACTTTTTACCTCTATAGCTGAATGGATAGGACAAAAATCATAATAGGCCTATGGTGACCTGAATAGTTAAATTTTCAGGGATGTGACCTAGATTGAGCTAAACATGTAAAGCTATCTACCACTGTAGCTTAATGAATATGTAACAGAAATTAGAATAGGTCTAAATCTTTCCATATATAATTGTTGTTTTATAGTCTACAGACATAAATTACCACCATACTGCTTTTATCTTTAAGTTTGAGATGATATTTTCCATTGAAATATTGTCTCAAGTAACATATTTTGATGCAGAACATTTTTGAAAGAAAGAAACAAGAATTATTAGCTTCTCAAAGTGCATGAGCTGCAAAAGGAGAAACTAATTCAGCTGGTCAACCTTCTCAATTAACAATAATGGATATCTGGGTGCAATTTTGGTGGAAAGAAAAAAGGGAAGAGTTAAACCTAGGTCGATCTCTAAAGGCATTCACTAAACAATCAACATCGACTTTATCGAAAGAAATTGATAAGATGAATAAAGCTCAATAAATGCTTCCTATACTGACTCATATGCTCAATTGCAGAAAGAGCGTCACAAAAATAAGAGGATGGAGAAAGAAGTAGACTTATTGAAGAAACATGTATACAACACATCATCGAGCAATCATCTCAAGAAGACAATCAAGAATATGAGAATGAAAGTGGTGAAGTTTGTGATAGCATGAATGACAGTGGTTTTGCTTATGATAACGTGAATGAAAGTGACTATAATGATGAGTGAGATAGTTGATAGTACTATTTAGGATTCAAATTTGAGTTGTATATTGTTTATCTATGGTTAAGAATCATATGCTATTAATATTGCGGTTTTCATAGGAATTAACTGTGTTTTGTTGAATGAAAATGATATAACGTGAATAGTATTTTTTGTTGGTTCTTGCAGATCTTTTTTCATAGAAATTATCTTAAGCAAAATTTCCATATATATTCGCAAGAAATTTCCTTTTGTTAAACAAAATTTCATTTCCAAACACCTAAGGATTTACTTGGGGATTTTCATGGGGAATTACTTGCTAAATATTTCTACAAAAATCCGCAAGAAATTTTGGTAAAAAATTTGCAAGAATTTTTGATAGTTATCGCGGATAGATCTGCAAGTAAATCACCTAGGAATTTTAATTCCCCAGGTAAATTACCTAGGGATTGTGTAAATATGCAGGTATGAGTTACCTACGAACGTTTTTTCATTGGATTTCGTTTTGGAAGAAAATTCGCAAGTAATCAAATTACATGGAGATTTTACTATATTATCCCTAGGTAAATCCCATGTAATGAACACTTTTCTTGTAGTGGCTATATAACAACAGTTCTAACAGTAATCATCTTCACCATAGGTGAGAAGATTTCTTGGTAGTCTAAACCCTCTTGTTGAGTGTATCCTTTGACAACCAAACGAACCTTGTACTTATCAACATGACCTTGAGCATTATACTTGACCTTAAACACCCAGTTACATTAACTAGATTGGAGAAATCTTACCACCCAACCAACATTATGCGAAAAATCAGTTAACAAACCTTTTAATAAATAACAAATGCATTTTTAATGTCTAAATTTAAGAAACCCATAACATCAATCAGTAAAATAATCTAACCAAATGGCTAACTCTCATGATCTGGTCTAGACAGGTACAACAATTCATAATAGAGTAAGACAAGACACGACAAAATTATGTTATAGTATAAAAAAGGGGAAATGTAGTACAAAAGTATATTTAACCACCATAACTCGCATAAGTGGTTTGTCGTCATATCATGGTATGTATAGTGAATAATATATATATATATATATACTAGTATATGGGCACGTGCGTTGCACGTTTACTTCATAACGATGAATAAAATAATAAATAATTTAACTTTTTAAAAAATGTTTGTAATGTATAGTTAACTTGAAGAATTTTTTTTACATTTAGTCTCCCTTTATTATAATTTTGATATAGAAATTATATATTTGTTTTAAAAGATAAAATAAAGTAGCAAAAACAAAAATGGAGACACTATCTTATGATTAACTTTCTTAAAATGTCTTTTTTGTCTCATAAAAATGTTGAAATTAAATTAATATTTATACATTTCAAGAAGAAAAAAATGTTTGACATTAATTAGTAAAAGATGAAATTCTCCTTCTCATTAAGTAGAATGCAATTAAGTAATTCAAATTTATAAATAAAAAACTTATTAGAAGGAAATAACTAAGATTTAAAGTGCAATGATTGGTATTTAAATTATGTAATTATACAAATAAAATATTAATATTTAATTAAATAAATCAGATTTTAATTCAATGGAGAGTCAAAATGACAATATTAGTATTCTTACAATTAAAAGTTTGTTAAAATTTACATTTTTTTGTTAAAAAATTAATAGGAGCAATATTTGATCAAAGGATAAAAGATCTTGTAACTTCTTAAGCATTTGACTTTGGGATTTGGATCTCATGATAATTTTAATGAAAATTGTCTAAAAACTATACATTTTATCCACAAGTACATGTAAGAATGATTCTTTATAAATATTTAAAATTTAAAATGCAAAAATGTAATTATTAATAATTTGAAATTAGTATATCTTGTAGGTATTAATTGTTTTGCATGTCTTATACACTATTTTTATGATTGTATCTGTCTCATTTTCTAAAGCAAAAAATACACCATTCAATCAAATATATTCTTAAAATAAAATTACAAATACAAAGAAAAAATATCATATATAGGAGCAAGTTTAGCATAACACAATCAATGAAAAATAGAAAAAATTCTAAGACAATTTTTTTCCTGTTTTTTCCTGATAATGCAAATTGAAACAAAGTTATAGTAATAAACATTCAACTTTTGACCATAAAAATTAAAATCTTTGGAAGACAAGTTAATAGAAGTGATATTCAACTAAATAAATGGAAGGTCTTATCATAGTTCTGATCTCGACAAATAAGTGGAAAAAAAAACAAATACATCAAGCTTCGATATTTTAGTCATTAACATTCATTCTTATAATCACATTATGCCTTGTAATCTTAACACAAATCCTCTAGCCTTGAAATTTTCTTTACTTAATTAAAGCTTCTCCAGTCTTCCACACACAAAAATTATAGCACATATAAATCTTTCTATAAAAATAATGTTAAAAGATTTGTATTTATAGGAAAAAATATAGCTTTGGAATATGAAGATTCACTTACAAAGTTTAAAAGTCAAGTGTTACAAAAATTAAAGATAAATATTAATTAAGAACATAATTAATTTAGAAGATAAACCATATTCATGTATCTATTTAAAGGGTAAATATTTCAAGAAAATAAATTAAATTAGATATTTTAATTAAGAATTATTCTAAAGAAGTGCAAAAGTCATTAACATTTCTATTAAAATAATGTAACTTAATATTTAAATTAAATAGTTAAATATTTTTATAACATTTTAATTTATTANAAATCATAATTAAATCTGAAAAGATGGGGAATACCCATATTTTATAACTGAGATATTTGAAAAAAATGAGTTTAATACAAAGGAAATATTAATTCAATACTAAGCTGAATATAACTATGTCTGAAATAAGCCTCTAAACTGGACTAGAAATACTGGGACATGCCCCAGCTAAATTTTAGCAAAAACTAAAACAAATTGACTAAAGACTGAAATGAAACTCATAATTGTTGTCCTCGGAGAATGAGGACTCACCACTGAATCTGCTGAACTAGAGATTGGAAATCGATCTATGCATGATCTAGATGCTGAGAACCTGAACCTACATCACGAGAAGATGTAGCGCACGTATGCATCAGTACGTGAAAGGTACTGAGCATGTAGGATAGAGTAAAGCTGAATAAAACATAACTGAACGAACATAAAATCAAGTATAATAATCCGACATGATAAACTGAATTCTGAGCTAACTGGATGCAATGATCAATTTATGACATGCTGAAACTGAATACTGAATATAATGATAAATAGTTTATGCAGAGAGTCTGACTGAACTGTGGGAGCTACTAATAACCGATGATAAAACCACATGAGCTAAATGTGGAGTCCGATGTATACACCCCATCGAGAGGACCCAATATACCCTGCCAGATGTATAAAGGCATGCTGGCGTGATCACTAAACTGATTGCCCACAGAAGGGACTTACAACCTACTTGGCTAGTAGTTCTGGGACTAATTGGGTACGCTGAACCCTAGTTCAACTCGGTATTATGCTACTCCCAATGAATTCTGTAAATTAACTGATTATGTCTGGGTTTCTGTAAATACTAGATAGCTCGAAACTGATCATGCAAACTGAGAATGTAACAATTAATCTGATAATTATGCATTTATAACTGAGGCATGTATATCTGAAGTGTCTGATTTATTTGACTTAGCATGTGTTATTCAAGAACTAAAGAAATACAAAGCCAGGATTTTGAAATTCATGCAATAAACTGAATAATAACATGATAATCTTATTTGGAACATATAACTAATAAGTTCATGAAGTTCTCTTGAAGTTCTAGAAACCCTAGATGTAATCATGATATGGGAATCAAGAATCTGACTGAAAACTAGGTACTCAATGGGTGAAAGGAACCCACTAGTGAAATTCCACATACTTGGTGATGAAATCCACCGAAAAATACTTAGATTTTGGGGCTACAACTGCTGAAACTTGTTGCGTTCTTGAACTAGGGTTCTTGAGCTTTTTCTCCTTTCTTGCTTCTAATTTTCTAACTTTTGATTTAATGATTTGACTTAGATATGTTTTAATTATGTTTCTAGGCTTAAACTGACTAAAATCTTATTATTTAGGGTCAAAACGATGTAACTTAAGGTTTAAGTGGGAAAAGATCAAAAGGCCCCTGGGTCAGTTGCTGTCTGACCAGACGACGGCCAGGACTGACGGTCCGTCGTCTGACCGACGCCCCGTCGTTGGGTCCGTCGATTGGGCCTATTCGATAGGCCTTTACTAAAATGGCATAACTTTTTACTCGGAGGTCTGATTTTAGCAAGGTCGGTGGTCATGAAAAGATAATTCAATTATCTATCTGTAAGTAGGTCATGGGACACCTAATTCATTTTTTGCTAAGAGTTATGACCATTTGAAGTTGACCCAACTGCATTTCCCCTTAACTGTCTGCAAATTTTTCCACCTACGGATCGTGCTCTTGTCAGAGAGTGGGTGAATGGGGGTCTCGATCAACGGTCACAGACTACGGACTGTCGATCCATCCGTCGATCAAGAATTAGCCAATTTTTCCCGGTTGAGTTTTTGGGAGTTTCTGATCCCATCGACGGTTGTGCAGGACGGACCGTTGGTCAGGCTACGGTCCGTCGAATCCACCGTTTGTTGCACCTGCAGATTATTTTTTTCTATAAAGCTGGTTTTTTGGTCTGTTTTGGCTACAGGGTGTTTTATATATATATATATATATATATATAT
>NC_028639.1:61127508-61131740 GCF_001406875.1 Solanum pennellii
TATATATATATATATAAGATTTATTTTATGTGCATCTAATATATATTAGGGATCCCTATATGTTATATTAAATATTTGTGTTATGCAGTGATTGGGCCAATGAGAGAATGTTATACTTCTTTATTAATGTATGTGTGACCCAATTATAATATAAAGCCCATAACTAATATTTAATGAAGTATAACTTTTATTTGTCAGATCATGATGGGCGTACCAGATTAACCCTAGACTTTTATAAATTATCCTCCATTCATTAGCGCAACACAAATTCTCTACACTTTTCTATTACTGGTGGCGGCTAGTACAAGGAGGCAACCAAATTTTCAACTAACGCTCTTGCTAAGTTCTTCTCATCAGGTATGCTTTCTCTGAATTTTTTTAGTGAGATTATCAATTTAAAGATCCAATTTGTATATTGAATATATGTGATACTATGAACTTTGTGCTTGAAGTTTTTGTTAAATCTAAAAGATTTAAGAAATCAAGGAAACACTTTAAGACATCTTTGTAGATAAAAATACTAATATAATTTTTTCTTACATTATTAAAATTATTCACTTTATTTCTAATCAAATAAAGCTTTACTAGACTTCTTGAAAAGAAAATTTTATTATTCTAATAAATTTATGATAGGTGCATCATTAATATTTCTAATTATACTCTTTAATTTTATCACATCATGCTACATAGGAAAAATCTAGTTGTATTTTACTTACCCGCTTAGCGTATCATTTAGTGAGTTATTATAAAAAGATGTTTATAAATTATAGGTATATTTGTGAAGTTTTATTTAATCATATATTTAGTTCCAAAATAACTTGTTTTAGCATATTGAATTTGTTTCTAACACATATGATACTAAATTAAAGTCACTTATTTTTTTCTTTAAATACTTATGAGAGCAAAGGTCAATTAAGTGTTGATGCATATACATATTTAATACTTAATTATAATTAAATAATAATTTGCATTCATTTTAATTTATTAATTCTTAAAATATTTTACTAGGAAGAAATACACAATTCAAAAGTTTATATTATTTACCCTTAGCTATTTTTTTTATAAAGAAAAATGAGTGATCACTTTGGTTTTTTCCTTATATAATTAAGTTCTAAGTATGATTCATTTATATCATTAATCTACTTATGGAAAAAGTAATAAATATCCACTTCAGGTATAAACTTAAAAGTTACTAACAAAATTCTTAATCAAATTTATTTGACTCTCTTCATTTCGCATGTCAATTATAAAGGTTAAACTATGGAGGAGGAGCTTGATCAGAAGCAAACGATAGCTTCATTGAGGCGTGAAAAAGATTATCTATTGATGAAAATTGACATATTAGAAGCAACTCACAAATTAGTGTTTGAAGCGAGGAAACTCGAAATATGGTTCCTAAAGCAGAAGCCTGATGAAGTAGACAACACTGTGAAATTTTATAGTGGTGTACTTGGAGCATTGGAAAGGGAAAATATAGACCTAAAGTTGAAGCTTGAGGAAGAAAATCAGCTGATAAGGGCGTACGTCCTGCTTAATACAATGGAGATTGAGTTGCTGAAGAAGAAGAACAAGTTGGTAAAGATCCAGATTAAAGAATTGGAAGCTAAAGTTGCCGAAAGGAGAATAAACGGAAGATCCAGGATAATGAGATTTCTCAAAGTCTTATTGGCGAGAACAAACAAGTCAGCGCATAATCTGTTGTAAACGTAGATTGATGTGCATGTGTATCTTGTTGTTAAGTTCTTGAGGAATGGTTGACAGTTATTCCTAGACCTTTTGTTAGACATATCTTTTTATTCCTACCGCTTTTCAAAAATTGACTATTATTCTTGTTTTCCAATGGTTCCTTAAATGATGGCATTGCTTGTACGCCTTTGATTTTATTTTTTATAATTTGCTTGAGTGCCTTACTTTTGGAAGAGATGGAAGTTTGGGCATGTAGATGAACTTATTTCCAGTTTCTTCTGTATATAGTGGGGGCCTTCTAGCTATAGTCGTTCCAGAATAGTGAGAGGATGACTTGTATTGCGACATTGGATGCGCGGAAGCGTTCTATAGCGGCCATGGATAGCTGTAGCGGTTCCCCATCATTATAGTGGTCATGATCAGTAGTTGGGGATCTAGGATAAATATATTCATAAAAGTTGACATGCTAGAAGCAACACACAAAGTTACATTAATTAGAAGCGAAGAACATTGAAAATTGGATCCTAAAGTAGAAGGTTGACGAAGTAGACAGCACTATAAAATTTTACGTTGGTGTTTTTGGAGGAATGGAAAGGTAAACTATAGAACTAAAGTTAAAGCTTGAGGAACAAGATTAGTGGGAAAAGGAGAACAACTTGCTTCAATTAGATTTCTTAAAGTCTTATTGATGAGAATAAACAAGTTAATGGATAATCTAGTATAAATATAAATTGATATGTGTGCATATTTTGTTAGTACTTGTTTGAGGAGTCTTGTTGACAATAATTTTTATCTTAAGAGAGTATTTCATTGAACTAAATTATTGAATGAATATGTAATTGCGGTTTAATTCAATTTAAATTATTGGAAAAATAAAAAAAGAGGAAGACTTAAAATACAAGGTAACTCATTATTATTTCTGACATATTTGAATGAATAAATTCTTGGGGGTCGTCAATTCCTTCTTTTGAAAGAGTATTTTCAAGAAACTACTTTTTGAAAAAAAAAACTTCTTTATTTAAACATAATCTATGTTTACTGGATAAATGTAATAAATATATCCTCACATGCAAATCTTATTCTTGTACGAATTTTACAGCCATAAAAGGAAGCCTTAGTGTGTAAATTAAACCTTTCATGGTGTATGGGGCTTGAAAATGGACTGAATCATGTGGATCCACAGTATGTAGTCTTACCTTATTTATTTTCATTAAGAGTTAGACATCTCAATCTATATACACATTTTTAAATGATTAAGATAATGTCTCTAGATCAGAACACTTAATGATTAGGATTACTAGTTTTCTATGTCTAAATATACACAATCTAGTTATATTACGTAAAAAATATACATTTTAAATTAAAATTAATTAAATATATAAAAAGAATTAATAAAATAAAGTAATTATTTGATTAAAATGAAATACTTATAGTTGCTAAGAATGGTAGATATAGATTGTCACAGTGATGGAGATGGTAACATTTGCTGATAGTGATTTCTAATGAGTGTGGTGCTTATAATTGTAAATGTTGAACTGCTAGTGTTGTGGTGACTATAATAATAGTGGAAATTGGTAATGGTGTTGGTGGTTGTAATGATGAGGTTGGTTGATGTTAGTAATTTGCAGTGTTGTCAGTGATGGATAAAGAATGTGCGGTGATTGGTGATGTATTTATGATAGTTGGTTAAGGTAATAGTTGTGATGATGGAGGTAGTTGGTTGTATATATTGACCAAAGTGGTGTTAGTGGTTGATAGCGATAGTGGTGATAGTGATTGAAGCATCTATGGTGGTAGTTTTCGACGGTGTTAGTTGTGCTAGTGGAGTTTTTTAGTAGTAGGAATTGACTATAGTAGTTGATAGTATTGATGTAGGTGACAGTGTCTATAGAGACAATGGTAGCGACAACGCTGGTTACAAATATGGTGGTGGTGGTTACAATAGATACAATCATATTCATGAAGGAGGAAAGTGAGGTAGCATATGAAAATAGTAGTTATCAATAGTCGTGGTTATGATTACTGAGATAGTGGATAAAGTGGTGGTGTTAATATACACAACAATACCTCTTAATGATATTAAGACTATGTCCTAGATTTTTAATGAATAATACATACTGAAACCAATTAAGTCCTTAAAATCTTAATGAAAATAAATGCACTTAGTGATCGTATGTCTAAACAATTTAGATTCAGACATCCATTAAATGTGAACAACTACGGGCCTTACAAAAAAATAAAAAGTTATGATAAATTAAGTTAGTGTTTGACCATAGATTTAAGAGTGGATTTTTAATTTATTTTAAATTATATGTTAGGCAATATAATTTGTTAATGTTTTTAGAAAGTAGTCTTCAAGTATTTTCAAATACTCATAAAACACTATTTTTCTTTACCCGAGTAAAATGCATGTCCTAACATAACTTCAAATTTTTAAATCCACAACTTCAAAATTAAAATTTTCAATTTTAACGTCAATGATCAAATGTGATTTATATATAATTATTTATTTTTTCTTGAATAATATTCTTAAATAGGGGGATTGT
>NC_028639.1:61132441-61154678 GCF_001406875.1 Solanum pennellii
GGGGGGGGGGGGAGCCTTAACAGACACACCTTAGTAAACATGCACCTCGACACATGAAAAATTGTTGCTTCCTCCATCACTGTCATTGTAATCACTACCTCCTCCACCATAAATAAAAATAAATATGTTCTTTCTTTTAAGTTGTTACAAAAAAGAATTATTTTTCTTTTTTTATGTAAATATACAATCATATATTGTAAATGTAACGATCTGACCTGATTGTTTTTTTTGTGTGTGTAAAAAGAGATACTTATATTAATAGTTAATATGCATCATTACATGGGAGATCAAGCACTGCTGCTTGCCTGCTAGTATTTTAAGGGGGGAAGGGGGGATTAGAAAAGGGGTATAGTTAATACAATTAGTAGATATGGAAGATGGCCTTCATCTTCTTACAAAAAGAGTTCTTCCTTTGTCTACCTCCAACTTCTCGAGGATAAACACCGGTGGAACTTCCAAGAAAAATAGAGTGTTATCTTGATTAGTCTTCGATCCCTCCCTTGCTAGAGCATCTACCACCCTGCTTGCTTCCCCTAAAGGTGTAGAGAATTTGGGGGTTTCCCAGCCGGCATAGAAGATCCCTGCAGTCAAAAACACATTTGTATAAGAAGGGTAATCATTTTCAGTAAGGGTGATGAGTTCCTTGCACTCTACATTGATTTCTATGGACAGTAGTCCTCTTGTTAGCACCATTTGGAGTCCTTGCATAAGAATTGTTAGTTTTGCTTTGATGTTGTTTGCAATATGTATGTTCCCCATGTATCCTGCTATCCAATTTCCATTAGTGTCTCTATATTTATATTTAACAATGATTAAATAATGCTAATATATAAGCTAACTGACTACTATTAATAACTAACTAATGGACGATTGTACACACGTGTTACTCACGTGATTCCTTCAACACTCCCCTCAAACTGTGTAATGTAAATAGTTGAACATTCCCAGTTGCCCAATAGAAACTCATGTTGTGTCTTCCCCAAGCTCTTTTCTATAATGTTGGTGTTTTGTAGTGTACTGTTAACATGTTCAGTATGCACCTAGACCTCTTGTATTTTTTCTCTGGTAAAGTGATAATCAATCTCTACATATTTGGTCCTTTCATTATATACAGGGTTTGTTGAAATCTGCAAGGCCTCTGCCTTATTATCACAGTATATTGTCACAGGAAGTTGTAATTTCAAACCCAACCCTACTTATTCAAAAAACCCTATTGTCCATACGGTTTCTGTAAGTGTATTTGCCATACTTCTATATTCAACTTCTGTTGAGTTTCTTGAGAATGCTTCTTAGAATTCCAAGAGATCACTGACTTTTCCAGCTTCACTATAAATCCACTAAATGACCATCTGCTCATATGACAGGTTTCCTAATTAGCATATAGCTGTGTTGAGTCTTCTGATGACACTAGGATTCCAAGTCTTAACATTCTTCAAGTATCTTACCACTATAAAAGTTGCCTCCATGTGAGACTTCTTGGGATTGTGCATGAACTGGCTCAGGTTCTGTATGGTAAAGTTAATGTCTGGTCTAGTCATTTCCAAATACAGTAGCTTGCCTACCTGACTTTTGACAGCTTCTTGGATCTGCAAGTAATTCATCATTTGTATCCCCTTCATGGCCTTGGTCATTGATTTTGAAATGAGGACGGAGGAGAGATTTGGCTTCCTCAGTACGGAATGAAAAAGAATCAGTGATGATCAGATCATCCACATAAATCAAAATCAAAACAATGTGAGCACCAACAGTCTTGGTAAAAAATGAATAATCATGAACACTTTGATTAAAACCTGATGCAATAAGAGCCTCAGTAAGCTTTAGATTCCATTGCATAGAGGCTTGTTTGAGACCATAAAGATATTTGTCCAATGTACGTACAAGAGAAGACTCCCCCTGCTTCAAAATATCAAGAGGGGGATCATGTATACTTCTTCTAGGAGATCTTACAAAAATGCATTAGAAGCATTCATCTGATGTCGCTTCCAACCCTTCATTGCAGCCATAGTAAGAACAACTTTAACAATAATCATCTTCACCACAGGTGAGAAGGTTTCTTAGTAGTCTAAACCCTCTTGTTGAGTGTAACCTTTGGCAACCAAACGAGCCTTTTACCTATCAACATGACCCTGAGCATTGTACTTGACCTTAAAGACCCACTTACATCCTATGACTCTCTTCCCAAAAGGCAGAGGTGTTAGAGATCATGTCTTATTGTCAGCGAATGCTTCGAGCTCTTGATCCATAGCAGTAGTGCATTCAAGATGGTGTATGGCCTCTTCATAATACCTAGGTTTTGATGGTGGATATATTGCATAAAACATGGAGATTGGGATCAGATAAGTTTTCATACGACATAAAATTGGACATGGAATACTGACAAGAATTGGGGCCCTAGGCTGGTTTGTGGACAAAATCTTGCAACCAGGTGGGAGGTTTCACCACTCTGTTGGAACTTATGGGTGCACTAATTTCTGGCTGATTACGTTGAGTAACTACTTCTATAACTAAGGGAGAAAGTGAGTTAGGGACATCCAAATGGGAGTGATGAGAATTATCCATAAGCACCTTTGCAGACTCACTATTGAGTATCTCTGTAGGTTAACCACTAACCTCTATATGCTCACCACTAATCACTACAAAAGGATCTGAATCAATCATACACTCACCATATTAGGGCATCTTGAGATGATTAATATTCAGGGAAGGGATAGAAGAGAAAGGAAATATACTTTCCTCAAAATGTACATCTATATTGATAAAGAATGACCTGGTAACTAGATAAAAAAGTATGTAACCATTTTAAGTAGTGGAATAAACCATGTGAACTGATTTAACTGCTCTCACACCAATCTTATCTCTTGTGGGAGAACTAACAGTGGCATAACACAAATAAGCCAATACTCTAAGATGTTGCAAATTAGGTCTCCTTCCCAGGAAAACCTCAAGGGGAGACTTCCCTCCTAGTGCACTAGTAGGGATTTTGTTAATGAGATAAACAACACTTTCGACACACTTGGCCCAAAATCTGATTGGAATAGAACCTTGGAACATGATAACCTCTGGAATTTGCCTGTGCCTTCTTTTCAACATACCATTTTGTTGAGTTGTGTAAGGATAAGAACTTTAATGAACAATACATGTATTACTGAACAAAACTTTGCAAGTAGAATAGAAAATTTCAGTCTCATTGTCAGTTCTGAAAATTTTGACATTAGTCTTAAGTTGATTCTTAACAAGTTATGGAAAATCTTTCAATACAAGGGGAACATCACTTTTGAACTTCAACAAGTAAATCCAAATCATTCTGGTGTGATCATCCTTTAAGGTAAAGAAGAATCTATGTCCATTACATGTAGGTACCTTATAAGGTCCCCATACATCTCCATGAACTAAATCAAACATTTTATTTCCTTTACTAGTACTATGAGGGAAAGGAATCCTAGTCGGTTTAGCTATAGCACAAATTTGACAAACAACATGTTTGGATCTCTTAGTCAACTGCATCTGAGCCAAGACTTTATGCGGAAGATCACCTAACCTCTAGTGCCATATGTCAGTGTCCAGAATTATACTGCAAGCTACCATTGAATGATGAAACCCATACTTCAAGTGATATAGACCATTTAGCATCTTACCAATCCCCTTCACCTATCTACCCAGTGTGAAGGTCATGCATTAAATAAAAATCAGGATAGAATTTCAACACACAATTTAGTTCTTTGGTCAGCTTGGCTACAGATAGTAAATTTAGTTTAAAACCTGGAACACATAGCATATTTTTTATCATCCCTTGGTCTAGCCTACAACTACCAATGTGCAATATTGGGAGTTTGCTTCCATCAGGTAAATGTACACCTCCAATTTCATTACAACTATTAATATCATACAACAAGCTATGATGAAAAACCATGTGATTAGTTGTCCCTGTGTCTACTATCCAATCATGTACAATTATAAGAATTACCTGTCATGTTAGCTGATGGTGATGGGTGCTTTTAGGAAATATCGTTTCAACCTGTGCAGATTGATGAGGGGATAGAGAAACAATGATATCCGCATAAGTTTCCAGTTCATGTTGTTGCATATGATCCTTTCCTCTACCACCTCCTAGAGATTCCTCACCATGAGTTATTGGACATATAAAATCCAGTATATTGCTTTCCACCATGTCCAACTCCATGTTCCATTGATTTGCCTTGGATCCCTGAATATTCATAGCAAAGAGGTTGAGGCTCATTAGTCCGCATGTACGGAGTCCAATATCCACCTGAGTACCATGTGAATAAGACTGATGAGCTCTAGTAGCATACAGGGCATGATTAGCCAGGGGCTTCCTCTTCTCCTTAAAATTTTCTGGATATCATATGAGTTGATGACAATTTACAATTGTATGACCATAAATCTTGCAATGATCACATGAACCAACTTAAGGGTTTCATTTTAGGAGGGGGTGGGGTTTCTTTCTTGGATCAAATAACTAAAATGGTTAATGTTACATTGGGTTCGTAAAAAATGATTGAAGATTCTAGGTAAACATTAATTTGAGAAAATCAAATGAAGCGATTTAAGGGTTTGATATGCAAGGATTTGCGAGATTTCTAAAAAAAAAATTGGTCGAGATTGTGATATTTGAAAGTTGAATTATTTATTAATTTTGGCTTCCCTTGTATAAACAAGTTCACTGTTTTATCTTTTTAAAAATTAGGCATAATACATAAATGTATCCTTTAATTTGACTTGATTTTATATATACATGTTTGAGTGTCTATTTGTGTACACCCAAAATTAAAAGATATAAATATAATTTAAAGTCAAGTTAAAAGTCATATTTATGTATAATGCCTAAAAATTATGTTTGAGTTAAATATTTTTTTAATGGTTAAAAAGTATACTGAATGGAAAATTTGGAACATATTCCCCCAATTTATATCTGATCCACAGTCTCATCTTGTCATTGACTCTACACATAACAAACCTATTCCTGGAGGCCTACCAATTGTGTCTTATTTGAAGTGTAATCTTCCAAGATTCTTTCGTTAGTTTTGCAAGTTCAGATTTTCATATGTAATTACTGTCTGCTTCTTTTGACAAAGCGAGTTGATGGAATATTCCTCATTCTATTCAAAGTGGAATGTGGTGGATGTTGGGAAAACGCGGACAAGCACAAAAGTATATATGGTAAAAGTAATGGAAATAAAATGGGAAAATAACGACACCAAGAATTTTACGTGGAAACCCTTCTGAGTAAGGGAAAAAACCACGGACTAAGAGGAGCAATTGATATTACTATAGTAAGGAATTTTACACTGTGTAGTCACGAATACAATACTCAAAGTGACTACTACACACTCAAAAGGAACAACACTCTTTTGGTTTCCGTCTTACTAAAATATCGCTCACACTCTATTTTTCTTCACAGACTATTTTCTTGTATAGTCTATGGAATACCTCACTTTGCTCTCAAAATGGTTTTTCTCTCTAACTTGGTGTGTTCTACAAATGAGCAAGAATGCTCTATTTATAGAAGGATAAAACCATGCTTATGTCACTAATGACATAGGTAAATATAGCAAAGTCAAAAATGGTTGCAAATCTTACCAATTTGCCAACTACCAAATCTTTTCTTTTCAACTCCAATTACTATTCCTTTTTAACAATTGCTTGTACCAATTGAATAGCTAAAGTTGACTAAAACAATGGGATGGATTCAACAAATCTCCCCCTCCAGTCCCATTTACTGGAAGAAGGTATCTTCAACTTCTTTAGAGAGAGCTCATACCCACAAGTTCTTTGCATAACTCGAACTTGTCTTTCGGTATCATCTTGGTCAGCATATCTGCAGGATTTTCACTTGTGTGAATCTTTTTGACGTGAAATGATTCATTCTCCACTTTCTCACGAATCCAATGATATCTGACGTCAATGTGTTTTGTTCTTGCATGGTACATGGAGTTCTTGCTCAAGTCTATTGCACTCTGGCTGTCACAATAGACAATATACTCCATCTGATTCAAACCAAGCTCTTGAAGAAATCGCTTTAGCCATATCATCTCCTTGCCGGCTTCAGTAGCCGCAATATACTCAGCTTCAGTTGTAGATAGTGCAACACATTTCTGCAACTTTGACTGCCATGATATAGCTCCCCCTGAAAAAGTAAACAAATATCCAGTAGTGGATTTTCTGTTATCAAGGTCACCTGCCATATCAGAATCTGTATAGCCTTTCAAGATTGGATTTGATGCTCCAAAACACAAGCATTCATCTGAGCTTCCTCTAAGATACCTGAGTATCCATTTCACAGCTTCCCAATGCTCTTTTCCCGGATTTTCGAGAAATCTACTGACAACACCAACTGCGTGAGCAATATCAGGTCTAGTGCACACCATTGCATACATTAGACTTCCGACAACGGAGGAATATGGAACTTTGGCCATGTTCTCTTTTTCCTCCCTAGCTGTAGGACACATCTTCTTGCTCAACTTCATATGACCAGCAAGAGGTATACTCACAGGCTTCGCATTCTTCATATTGATGCGCTCCAATACGCGTTCAATGTACTTCTTCTGGGACAAATAAATCTTCCTTTTATCTCTAAGACGAGTAATTCTCATGCCCAAAATTTGCTTGGCATGACCCAAGTCTTTCATAGAAAAAGACTTACACAACTCTTTCTTCAGCTCGTCAATCTTGGAAGTATTCTTGCCCACAATCAACATATCATCCACATACAACAAAAGGATGATAAAATCTTTGTCAGAAAATTTTTGTACAAATACGCAATGATCTGAAGAAGTCTTCTTATAGCCTTGCTCCCCCATAACAGATTCAAACTTTTTGTACCACTGTCTGGGAGCTTGTTTTAGGCCATAGAGACTCTTTTTAAGTTTGCATACAAAATTTTCTTTACCATCTACTTTGAAGCCCTCAGGTTGTTCCATATAAATCTCTTCTTCTAGGTCACCGTGAAGGAAAGCCGTCTTCACATCCATCTGCTCAATCTCTAAATTAAGACTAGCAGCCAAACCTAGAACTGTGCGAATCGAGGACATTTTCACAACAGGAGAAAATATTTCGTCAAAGTCAATACCTTTCCTTTGACCGAATCCCTTAACAACCAATCTAGCTTTGTACCTGGGCTTCAAGTTGTGTTCTTCAACTTTAACTTTGAACACCCACTTGTTCTTCAAAGCTCTCATGCCCTTGGGCAATTTTACCAACTCATAAGTGTGGTTCTCATGCAAAGACTTCATCTCGTCTTGCATGGCTTCAATCCATTGATTCTTGTGCTCATCTTCCATGGCCTCCTCATAACATTCAGGTTCTCCCCCGTCAGTGAGTAACACATACTCATTGGGTGAATAACGGGAGGAAGGAAACCGCTGTCTTGTGGACCTCCGAAGCGGAATATTTGATTCGTCCACAACTTCATGAGCAACAGGATCATCAATAACAATATCATTGTTATTATCAACATCAACATGTTGATTCGATACATGATTCTGGGCGTCACCATGATTATCAAACCCAACAACATCATGCACACTTGTGTGAGGAACTTCATCATGATGAACTATACCATCAAAATTTGAAGATTCTACCTTCTCCGCTTTGTCAATATCTTCAATTGTTTGATTCTCCATGAAAATAATATCACGGCTTCTCACAAGTTTCTTTTCAATTGGATCATATAGCCTGTAACCAAATTCATCTAGGCCATATCCAATGAAGATGCATTGCCTTGTCTTGGCATCTAACTTTGACCTCTCATCTTTCGGCACATGTACAAAAGCTTTGCAACCAAATACTCTCAAATGGTCATAGGAAACATCCTTTCCATACCAAACACTATTTGGTACATCACTTTGCAAAGCAACAGCAGGAGATAGATTAATAACATGTGCAGCGGTCAATAAAGCCTCACCCCAAAATGAGTTTGGCAACTTTGCTTCAGAAAGCAAACATCTAACTCTTTCCATCAAGGTCCTGTTCATCCTCTCAGCCAAACCATTAAGCTGAGGAGTCTTGGGAGGAGTCTTCTGGTGTCTAATACCTTGATGCTTGCAGTATTCGTCAAATGGTCCACAATATTCACCACCATTATCAGTACGAATACATTTCAATTTCTTTCCAGTTTCTCTTTCAACTGAAGCCTGAAACTGCTTAAAGACACCTAACACTTGGTCTTTAGTCTTCAAGACATAGACCCAAAGTTTTCTCGAGCAATCATCAATGAAAGTGACAAAGTAAAGTGCACCACCCAATGTCTTTGTCTTCATTGGACCACATAAATCAGAGTGCACTAACTCAAGCAACTCTGTCTTTCTCGAAGGAGGGTAGGACTTAAAGGAAACTCTATTTTGTTTACCAGCCAAGCAATGCTCACATTTTTCTAATTTAGCACTTTGGAAATTTGACAATAATTTCTTCTTGGCTAGAACATTAAGTCCTTTCTCGCTAATGTGGCTAAGCCTCTTGTGCCATAATGTTGAAGAGCTATCGCTCTCAACCGCATTCACCATATCAACACAAGCAGAGGCCGTAGTCCAGTATAGACCACGACGTTTGTTACCACGAGCCACAACCAAGGAACCCTTAATGAGCTTCCATTTTCCATCACCGTTGGTACTAACATATCCTTCATCATCTAAAACACCAACAGAAATTAGGTGCAGACGAACATCAGGAGCATGTTTCACATTGTTCAAAACTAGTTTAGTTCCAACACTAGTTTCCAAACAAATTGTACCAATACCAACCACCCTAGAAACAGTCTCATTACCCATACTCAAGGTTCCAAAATCACCAAGAGTGTAGGAAGAGAAAAAATCCTTCCTTGATGTCACATGAGATGCGGCACCAGTGTCCACAACCCAGCTTGACTCATCACAAGCAATATTTATCATGTTTGCATCAAGAACGGTAACAAGATCTTCGGTGGTGACGGTGGCTAGGCAATTTTCATTGCCATCTTCTTTAGTTTCCTCTTTGTTTTTGTTCTTCCTCTTCAACTTCCTGCAGAACTTCTTTGTGTGCCCTTTCATGCCACAATGATAGCACTCAATATCCTTAAGTCTGCCTTTGGATTTGCTCCTATTTTGTTCTCTATGCTGAGAACCACGAGTTTTATTTCTCCCCCTGGGGCCAGTTATCAGGACATCCGACGAAGAGGAACCTTGAGTTTTTCTTCTCATCTCTTCGTTCAAGACACTACTCTTGGCGGAATCCATAGAGATCACACCATCCGGAGCAGAATTTGACAATGACGTTCTAAATGTTTCCCATGAATCTGGTAGGGAACCAAGTAGAAGCAAGCCTTGAATTTCTTCATCAAATTTGATGCCCATAGCAGATAATTGGTTCATTATCCCCTGAAAATTATTCAGATGGTCTGTCATCGAAGAACCATCATGATACTTCAAACTCAACATCTGCTTTATTAAGAACATTTTGTTGTTGCCAGTCTTTCGAGCATACAAACTTTCAAGATGCTCCCATAGGGTTCGAGCATGTGTTTCCCCAGAAATATGGTTCAACACATTATCGTCGACCCATTGCCTAATGAATCCACAGACCTGTCTATGCAACAGATTCCACTCTTCATCTGTTTTATTATCAGGCTTTACAGTGGTAAATACTGGTTTGTAAAAATTCTTAACATAAAGCAGATCTTCCATTTTTCCCTTCCAAATGGCATAATTAACACCATTCAAAGTAACCATTCTACTTGTGTTGGCTTCCATTGTTTTCCCCAAAAAATATAGTTATCGCAAATCAAAGTAAATCTTTTCTGATGTGGAAGTTCAGACTGTGCTGCAACCACAGAGCATACTCAGATAAAACCTTGGCTCTGATACCAGTTTGTTGGGAAAACGCGGACAAGCACAAAAATATATATGGTAAAAGTAATGGAAATAAAATGGGAAAATAACGACACCAAGAATTTTACGTGGAAACCCTTCTGAATAAGGGAAAAAACCACGGGCCAAGAGGAGCAATTGATATTACTATAGTAAGGAA
The DNA here is from genome assembly GCF_001406875.1 of Solanum pennellii. Lineage (NCBI taxonomy): Eukaryota > Viridiplantae > Streptophyta > Magnoliopsida > Solanales > Solanaceae > Solanum > Solanum pennellii. Next base: position 61,142,459 of record NC_028639.1, read on the forward strand.
TTTTACACTGTGTAGTCACGAATACAATACTCAAAGTGACTACTACACACTCAAAAGGAACAACACTCTTTTGGTTTCCGTCTTACTAAAATATCGCTCACACTCTATTTTTCTTCACAGACTATTTTCTTGTATAGTCTATGGAATACCTCACTTTGCTCTCAAAATGGTTTTTCTCTCTAACTTGGTGTGTTCTACAAATGAGCAAGAATGCTCTATTTATAGAAGGATAAAACCATGCTTATGTCACTAATGACATAGGTAAATATAGCAAAGTCAAAAATGGTTGCAAATCTTACCAATTTGCCAACTACCAAATCTTTTCTTTTCAACTCCAATTACTATTCCTTTTTAACAATTGCTTGTACCAATTGAATAGCTAAAGTTAACTCAAAAATGGGATGGATTCAACAGTGGATGCGTCCTAAATAAATACGTAAAAGATTAAAGATTATTCCCTAAATCTATAAAATGGTTCCCTATCCTACAAACATTTCTTGATTCTCTTTTTATACAATTTTCATGAGTGCTAGTGGAATGTTGAACGCCTTTCTTCTTCACTATCTTGTAAAGGTCCAGTTGGGATAACCTTATATTAAACAAAAGAACTCCTTGAAATTGTAAATGTGAGCGAATCGGTTACCTACTTGGCAGCTCATAGTGACTTCTTACAACGGACATCATAGCGAGCAATTTCTTCTATGTTTGGATAAAACAGTCTTAAAAGATAAGACAAGTAGTACATGCAATAGCGAATCGTGAGGCATCTTTCTCTGATCTGGTAGAGAAATGAGCTAGCGACTGTGATTAGGTAAAGGGAAGCCATTTTGTTTCTTTGTTTATCTGTCCATTTTGATCTTTGAACATTTGAAGAAAGTTCTAATGTTAATAGGCTGAAGAAAAGTTTCTGCTTAACAAATGCACAGATTAGCTATAAAATGTTGTCATCTTCATTTTACATGATCTTTTGAATCTGGATTAGTTTAACTAAGTATGTTTGTCCTCGTCTTGGTAATAAGTTGTCCCTAAAACTTGTCTAGAATCAATGTTAAAACTTGTCTAAAATCAATGTTTAATCATTATTTTGGTTTCAAGTGTATTCATTAAATAATTTTTCTCCAGTTAATAGTTGGAGAAAAATATTTCTCTTTCTTCTTTTAAAGATATTTTGACCAAGATTGTGTTTATTTTTTCCTTCTTTTATATATCTAACAATCATTTATCTAGTGAAAAGTGCTGCAAAGTTCTAGTCGTTTAGTTGTCACTTTAGTAGCTTTAGACAACAGATTGGTGATTGTGATTCCAATAAGAACTCAGGTTAGGAATTTCACTTCAGTAAAAAATATTTTGGCCATTCATTGATATTATGCCTTGACTTTTTCTTGGTATTATGGTCCTTTGGTTGTGTAACGATCCATAAAAAAATAAGAATAAATAGGTACTTAAGGTGATTTAATTATTATTAAAAAAAATCTGGAATTTTAAGGGTATAATGGTCCTTTCGCGTATTAATTAAAATAAACCAGATTTGTATTAATTTAATTTAAATTATATTTGACTAATTCTTGAATTTAGTCTCCTAACCCTATTAGTTCTCTCTCTCTCTCTCACGCTTCTTAACTCTCTCTCTCACGTTCTCCATCTTTCTCACGTTGTTCTGCCAAATATCAGCAGTTCTTCACGCTTGAAGAACTCACATGAAATTTTAAGAAAAACAAAGCAACCAAAAAAAATAAAAATATTAAGGCAAAGAGAAGTTGTTCGTTGAGTGGTGTGGACATTGAAGTAACTTGGACTGATTTTTGGAGAGAGTTTTGGGTAGCGAATTCTTCGTTTGAACATCAATAAAGGTATGGGTTTCTCTCATGGAATTCTTTCTCCAAGAGTACTTTCTTTCGAACGTTTCTTATACTCTTGAAACTAAGGTTGTTCCCCTTCGTATGTCCTTGTCCTTAGCTCCCTAACGAATTTATAGGATGGGTATGTTGTGCTGCTAGATTTTTGCATGAATGATGTGTTTAAATTAAATATGAATGTGTTTATGTGCGGGAAATCACGATAATGATCATCCAAATATGACCGGAAAAATTAATGTATAGGTGTGTATTGTATTTATTGTGTATTTTATGTGTATAATGGGTGTACAATGTGATGTTCATTATGATGAAGTATTGTGAATTGAATAACCATCTTATAGCTATTTAAACTTATGAAAAAAATGCACCTAAAAATGGTTTAAGAAGGACAAAAATTTCCAAATTTTTGTACCCTTCAAAAGTGTCAAATTCTGAGTTTTTAAATTAAAATAAATTAAGTGAGGTCAATGGGAATCGAACCCAAGTCCTCACTTGTGAAAGAAACTGAAAAAAAAAAGGGAAGGGGCTAAGGGGAATCGAACCCCTTAGCTTCTGGTTCGCTGGAAAAAGAAAAAAAAAGGGGAGAAAAAGAAATGGGAGCTGGGGGAATCGAACACGAGACCTGGGGGAAGAGGAGAAGGGAATTAATTCAATAAATTAAATGGGAGGCGTGGGATTCGAACCCACGACCTCCAAGTGCGCGCGAGAGAGGGGAAAAATGGGAAGAAAAAAAAATTGAGGCGTGGGAATCGAACCCACGACCTCAGGGAGTGTAGCAGCGAAAAATAAAAAAATAAAAATAGAGGGGTTGTGGGGGTTCGAACCCACCACCTCACAGCCTCCTCTCTTCAGCGAATATTAAAAGAAAATAAGGGGGCTGTGGGGGTTCGAACCCACAACCTCCCTATTGTAGTAAACTTAATTCTAAAAATCAAAGGGGTTGTAAGGGCTCGAACCCCCAACCTTTTGGTTAATTAATAGTAAAAATTAAAATAGAAAATTTATCCCTTCATGTGAATATTGTGATTTAAATTAGAATTCTAATTAAAATAGAATATTAATTCTTTCATGTAAATGTTGGAATTTAATTTAGAATTCTATTTAAAATAGAAAATTTATTTTTTTCATGTAAATGTTGAGATTTAAGTTAGAATTCTAATTAATATAGAAAATTCATTATTTCATGAAGATGTTGAGATTTAAGTTAGAATTCTAATTAATATAGAAAATTCATTATTTCATGAAGATGTTGAGATTTAAGTTGGAATTTTAATTAAAATAGAAAATAAATCATTTCATGAAGATGTTGAGATTTAATTTAGAGTTCTAATGTTATGAATATTAGAAATAAAATAAATGAAAAATATAAATGATATCCAAGTGATTCAAGAGTCGGGTTCCCGTACCCTAACCTCCGTAATGATGCATAAGTCATACGTGAGTAAAATATTCAAGAATACATCTACTTAGATCAAAAATCAAGGTCTTGGCATTTATACAAGATACATAAGTCTTGTAATGTATAATTTTAGGAAGGTAAGAATCACTTAACGAACTATAAATGAAGCCCCATGGCTTGTATGTATAGACACATAAGTTTAACATACGTTCAAGTATAAGTGAACCTAAGATATACGTAATGAAATGAAGAAATGAACATTCACGTAATAAGAGGTGAGTAACTATGAAAAATAAAGGTGCTAATAATGAAGAATGTGGTGACAATCATGATGTGAGGCTAATGTATATGATGAGAGCAATCTCAAATGAGCCTAAGTAAATGTTACCAATACGTACTCACCAATGAGAGTGTAAGATAATGAAGAGACCAGTCTCTATGAACACTCTAATGAAAATATTGAGTTTAAAACACTTAATACTAATGATGAGATGAGAAATCATCTATTGAGCTATGATGTCCTCATACTAGAAGCCAGCTTCCATGATGTATGAGTTGAATGTAATGGAACTTTATACTGAGCACCGATAGGCTAGCTATGAGCGGTGATGCCTTCTTTCGGGAAGGGCGGAGGTTCACGTAACTCTCATGAGATGAGACTGTCCGGCTTGCCGGGTATGGGTCTCCATACATCTCCTAGTCTTTGAACCTATACTGCCACTATAGGGATCTGGCGGGGTTAAATTCCCATATACGCTAGCATGTTATTGAATCGCTTTGGCCGGTGATTCCACCTCTTTTCGGTGTGGGGGAGACACTGGATTTCATGATGCTCACATGATCTATGTCGGTTAAAGTTAAAGTTCCCCATGAATGAATGAGGCCAGCCTCAAATGATGCACATAATGAAATGAATGATACCAAAGGTGTTAGGATAGGATAATCAAGAGGTGAGCTAGATTCAGGTAATGACATTAGGTTATTCCTGATCATTGCACAGCAAACCCGATGAAAGTCTTAAACTACATCCTAGGTATAGCTGGTGTTCACACTGGCCTATGAATGAACTGAAATGAGGTACGTATGAATGAATGAAGCAGACTCTGTGTTTGCTAAAGAAGGCTCCCTAGTTGAGGTCCCATATGTTGAGCCATCATTTTGGAAAGTCTTAAGGTTAAGTCTATGATAATAAGGTCTCATGGTATATGAATGAATAATATGAAAGAAACTATGTGTTATATGTTATGTGATATGTGAAGATGTTATGTCTTGTGTGCAATACGATGATTATAATGATGCATGTCACTCTCATGGCATAACTTTCCCAATCTCATTTTAGCAAGTCCACTGACTTGACTTCCAAACATCATGTTGTTAGGGAAGAGCTCTTCTTTCTCATGCATGTCCCTGGTGTGTGCTTGCATATACCCATACTTAGTACAAGTGTGTACTAATTCCATACGAACATCTACTTTTAGGTGCAGGCACAGGTGGACGCTAGAGCTACAGGTTCGTTGTTGCAGCTATCCGGACGTCAGTATTCATCCGGAGTTTGGTAGGTCCTCATGCTTTCGAGGATGCTACTGTTTTACATTCTAGCGTAGTTTTAGAGTTGAGCTAGTGGAGCATGTTCCACTAGCGTTTCTTTCCTGTTTTGGTTCAGACTTTGTATTGGTGCTATTTTGGCCGATATACAATTAATACTTAATGAATTATTTCTTTCAGTTGCTTATCTCTTAAATGTTAGATGGTTGATGATGAACGATTACGAAATATTAAGAATGTTTAGCAAGTATGATTAAAGAATCAAAAATTTCAAATTTTCCGCTAAAATTAACCTATGTAAAGTAAGAATGACGTAAGTAGGCTTGTTTGCGACCTCTGAGAGGTCAACGACGCCGGTCTCGTCTGGGGTCTAGATTCCGGTCGTGACAAAGTTGGTATCAGAGCATTAGGTTAAATGCCGAGAAAAATGAGTTCACATCAACCACATTGAGTAGTTTCTACGTCATGGTAGTGAAGTGGACCACTATCCTGGATTAGAGACTGCATGATGCGTAGGAAAAATTTCTCTTCTTCTGATCTTATCGTGCTTTTCCTAATGTTTGAATTCTTGGTGTTATGAACGTGTCTAACATCAATCCTTGTTGTTTTCAGAGAATGAACACTTGGAGAACTAAGGGTCTGAGGACGGGAGCAGCAGCAGCTAGGGTAATCAAAATCCACCCTAGGCTCCAGCTGAAGGAGTGGCCATGCCAGTTAACCCAGCTAGATTGACTGATGCTGAGGTGAGGGCATCTCTAGCCCAGATGGCCCAAGCCATCACGATGCAGGCTCAGGCTATGACTGCCCAAGTCAACCGACAAGATGTTCAGAGGGAAAACCCACTGGTTCGCAGCATGGCTGACAGACTGCGAGATTTCACGAGGATGAATCCTCCTATATTCACAGGGTCTAAGACTTCAGAGGATCCTCATGAGTTTATAGACGAGGTGCATAAGATCCTGGTGTCCATGGGGGCCACTGATATTGAGAAGGCGGAGCTGGCTTCCTACCAACTCAAGGATGTTGCACAGACTTGGTGCAAGATGTGGCAAGATAGCCGTGTTCTAGGTGGAGTGCCAGTCACATGGGAGCTGTTCAAGACAGCATTTCTGGAAACATTCTTCCCCAGAGAGATGAGGGAGGCCAAGGTTGAGGAATTCATCAACCTTAAACAAGGATCTATGACGGTCAGGGAGTATCCCTGAAGTTTGTGAAACTATCAAGGTATGCCAATTCTCTTGTGTCTAACAGCAGAGACGAGGTGAGTAGATTCTTGACAGGTATTGCTGAGGATCTCGAAGAGGAGTGTAGGGCAGCTATGCTGCATGACAACATGAACCTTTCCTGACTTATGGTCCATGTCCAGCAAGTGGAGGAAAGCAGAAAGAGGATACACACTAGGGTAGGGAACAAGTCAAGGCAAGCTGAGGAGAATTTTTCAAGGAAGAGTAGTACTGAAATCAGGGATAAGCCCAGGTTTAAGAAGGGACTCTCCCACCAAGGGGAGTCAAGTTCATCCAAGGGTCGTCATGATAGAAATTCTGAGTCCAGAGTTGAGAGAAACAATGAAGTAGATACACCTCAGGAGAGACCACCTTGCAGGAAGTGTGGCAAACTACATGGAAGAGAGTGTATGAGGGGCAGTAATGCTTGTTATAGTTGTGGCAAACCGGGTCACATGGTGAAGGATTGTCTGATTAGGAGAACTCAAGAACAAGGGAAGGAGAGAATTCAGTCTAATGGTCCAAGTGAAGAGGCTCCAAGGAGGCAACGATTCTTCGCACTCAAGTCTAGGGGTGCAGAAGAAGACACTTCTGGTGAAGTCACGGGTGAGTAGCCTTAATTAGTCTTTCATGTATTTGACTGTGAGTGGTGTGTATGCACTAGTATGAGGTTAGACTTCCTACTCGTAAGGCTATAGTTCCTTATCTCTTTGTATTTTGTTGCTATTGGCTAAGTGTTCACAGCGATTAAGTTATGACCTGATTGGCATTACGATGTGTAATGGTAGTGTCATTCGGGGACGAATGTTCCTAAGGGGGAGATTATGTAACGATCCAAAAAAAATAAGAATAAATAGGTACATAAGGTGATTTAATTATTAATAAAAAAAATCTGGATTTTAAGGGTATAATGGTCCTTTCGCGTATTAATTAAAATAAACCAGATTTATATTAATTTAATTTAAATTATATTTGACTAATTCTTGAATTTAGTCTCCTAACCCTATTAGTTCTCTCTCTCTCTCACGCTTCTTAACTCTCTCTCTCACGTTCTCCATCTTTCTCACGTTGTTCCGCCAAATATCAGCAGTTCTTCACGCTTGAAGAACTCACATGAAATTTTAAGAAAAACAAAGCAACCAAAACAAATAAAAATATTAAGGCGAAGAGAAGTTGTTCGTTGAGTGGTGTGGACGTTGAAGTAACTTGGACTGATTTTTGGGGAGATGTTTGGGTAGCGAATTCTTCGTTTGAACATCAATAAATGTATGGGTTTCTCTCATGGAATTCTTTCTCCAAGAGTACTTTCTTTCGAACGTTTCTTATACTCTTGAAACTAAGGTTGTTCCCCTTCGTATGTCCTTGTCCTTAGCTCCCTAACGAATTTGTAGGATGGGTATGTTGTGCTGCTAGATTTTTGCATGAATGATGTGTTTAAATTAAATATGAATGTGTTTATGTGCGGGAAATCACGATAATGATCATCCAAATATGACCGGAAAAATTAATGTATAGGTGTGTATAGGGCAGTGTTAGTCACTAATTTGGGGTGTATAAGTTGTGTATTTATTGTGTATTTTATGTGTATAATGGGTGTACAATGTGATGTTCATTATGATGAAGTATTGTGAATTTAATAACCATCTTATAGCTATTTAAACTTATGAAAAAAATGCACCTAAAAATGGTTGGAGAAGTACAAAAATTTCCAGATTTTTGTACCCTTCAAAAGTGTCAAATTCTGAGTTTTTAAATTAAAATAAATTAAGTGAGGTCAATGGGAATTGAACCCAAGACCTCACTTGTGAAAGAAACTGAAAAAAAAAGGGAATGGGCTAAGGGGAATCGAACCCCTTAGCTTCTGGTTCGCTGGAAAAAGAAAAAAAAAAGGGGGAGAAAAAGAAATGGGGGCTGGGGGGAATCGAACACGAGACCTGGGGGAAGAGGAGAAGGGAATTAATTCAATAAATTAAATGGGAGGCGTGGGATTCGAACCCACGACCTCCAAGTGCGCGCGAGAGAGGGGAAAAATGGGAAGAAAAACAAAAGTGAGGCGTGGGAATCGAACCCACGACCTCAGGGAGTGTAGCAGCGAAAAATAAAAAAATAAAAATAGAGGGGTTGTGGGGGTTCGAACCCACCACCTCACAGCCTCCTCTCTTCAGCGAATATTAAAAGAAAATAAGGGGGCTGTGGGGGTTCGAACCCACAACCTCCCTATTGTAGTAAACTTAATTCTAAAAATCAAAGGGGTTGTTGGGGCTCGAACCCCCAACCTTTTGGTTAATTAATAGTAAAAATTAAAATAGAAAATTTATCCCTTCATGTGAATATTGTGATTTAAATTAGAATTCTAAATAAAATACAATATTAATTCTTTCATGTAAATGTTGGAATTTAATTTAGAATTCTATTTAAAATAGAAAATTTATTTTTTTCATGTAAATGTTGAGATTTAAGTTAGAATTCTAATTAATATAGAAAATTCATTATTTCATGAAGATGTTGAGATTTAAGTTAGAATTCTAATTAATATAGAAAATTCATTATTTCATGAAGATGTTGAGATTTAAGTTGGAATTTTAATTAAAATAGAAAATAAATCATTTCATGAAGATGTTGAGATTTAATTTAGAGTTCTAATGTTATGAATATTAGAAATAAAATTAATGAAAAATATAAATGATATCCAAGTGATTCAAGAGTCGGGTTCCCGTACCCTAACCTCCGTAATGATGCATAAGTCATACGTGAGTAAAATATTCAAGAATACATCTACTTAGATCAAAAATCAAGGTCTTGGCATTTATACAAGATACATAAGTCTTGTAATGTATAATTTTAGGAAGGTAAGAATCACTTAACGAACTATAAATGAAGCCCCATGGCTTGTATGTATAGACACATAAGTTTAACATACGTTCAAGTATAAGTGAACCTAAGATATACGTAATGAAATGAAGAAATGAACATTCACGTAATAAGAGGTGAGTAACTATGAAAAATAAAGGTGCTAATAATGAAGAATGTGGTGACAATCATGATGTGAGGCTAATGTATATGATGAGAGCAATCTCAAATGAGCCTAAGTAAATGTTACCAATACGTACTCACCAATGAGAGTGTAAGATAATGAAGAGACCAGTCTCTATGAACACTCTAATGAAAATATTGAGTTTAAAACACTTAATACTAATGATGAGATGAGAAATCATCTATTGAGCTATGATGTCCTCATACTAGAAGCCAACTTCCATGATGTATGAGTTGAATGTAATGGAACTTTATACCGAGCACCGATAGGCTAGCTATGAGCGGTGATGCCTTCTTTCGGGAAGGGCGGAGGTTCACGTAACTCTCATGAGATGAGACTGTCCGGCTTGCCGGGTATGGGTCTCCATACATCTCCTAGTCTTTGAACCTATATTGCCACTATAGGGATCTGGCGGGGTTAAATTCCCATATACGCTAGCATGTTATTGAATCGCTTTGGCCGGTGATTCCACCTCTTTTCGGTGTGGGGGAGACACTGGATTTCATGATGCTCACATGATCTATGTCGGTTAAAGTTAAAGTTCCCAATGAATGAATGAGGCCAGCCTCAAATGAATCATATAAAGAAATGAATGATACTGAAGGTGTTAGGATAGGATAATCAAGAGGTGAGCTAGATTCAGGTAATGACATTAGGTTATTCCTGATCATTGCACAGCAAACCCGATGAAAGTCTTAAACTACATCCTAGGTATAGCTGGTGTTCGCATGGCCTATGAATGAATCGGAATGAAATACGTATGAAGGAATGAAGCAGACTCTGTGTTTGCTAAAGAAGGCTCCCTAGTTGAGGTCCCATATGTTGAGCCCTCATTTTGGAAAGTCTTAAGGTTAAGTCTATGATAATAAGGTCACATGGTATATGAATGAATGATATGAAAGAAACTATGTGTTATATGTTATGTGCTATATGAAGGTGTTATGTGTTGTGTGCCCTACGATAATTATAATGATGCATGTCACTCTCATGGCATAACTTCCCCAATCTAAATTTAGCAAGTCCACTGACTTGACTTCCAAACATCATGTTGTTAGGAAAGGGCTCTTCTTCCTCATGCATGTCCCTGGTGTGTGCTTGCATATACCCATACTTAGTACAAGTGTGTACTAATTCCATTAAAACATCTACTTTTAGGTGCAGGCACAGGTGGACGGTAGAGCTACAGGTTCGTTGTTGCAGCTATTCGGACGTCAGCATTCATCCGGAGTTTGGTAGGTCCTCATGCTTTCGAGGATGCTACTGTTTTACATTCTAGCGTAGTTTTAGAGTTGAGCTAGTGGAGCATGTTCCACTAGTGTTTCTTTCCTGTTTTGGTTCAGACTTTGTATTGGTGCTACTTTGGCCGATACACAATTAATACTTGATGAATTATTTCTTTCAGTTGTTTATCTCTTAAATGTTAGATGGTTGATGATGAACGATTACGAAATATTAAGAATGTTTAGCAAGTATGATTAAGGAATCAAAAATTTCAAATTTTCCGCTAAAATTAACCTATGTAAAGTAAGAATGAAGTAAGTAGGCTTGTTTGCGACCTCTGAGAGGTCAACGACGCCGGTCTCGTCTGGGGTCTAGATTCCGGTCGTGACAGGTTGCATATGAGTAGCTTTCAACGATTCACCAGTAACTGTTTCGACCATTTTGAGCCTTTCTTGTTATTGTGAAAACTGTTGCAAAGTTGTAATCTTTTAGTTGCAATTCAATATTTCTTTTTGACCATTCATTGATATATATCTCAACCCTTTTCTTCACAAGTGTTGAAATTATTGCCAAATTTCTGTCCTTTAGTTGTAGATCAGTAGTTTTCAACCATTCACTATAGTAACTGGCTCAAAACTTATCTTTTTTATAGTGAAAACTGCTGAGAAATTATAGTCTTTCAGTTGTAATCAGTAGCTTTAGACCCGTTCGTTGATATTTGCTTGACCTTTCTTAATTCTATTGTTGAGGCTGTTGCCAAATTTTGTATTTTAGTTTCTGTAGTTAAGAAATGGAAAGATAACATTTACCCCTTGAGTCTAAGCAACCGATGGTGGTGTAATAAACTGTGAGAAAGCTCATGTAAGAAATGCTTTGAAAGATGCAAGTTTTACCATTTACTACATGAATTATAGTGTAGGTCATGGTTATATAGGCCATATCCAGTATTAAGAGTCAGTGGGTACACCAATTGGCGGTATCAAGATTCACATATACATGAGAAAATTTAACCTTATATAAGGTTCGAATGAACCCCCTTCTGCCCCTCCAGCTCTATCCCTGGGTGCATCTGATAGTAATTGGTTCATGATATTATGGATTTATTGCTGATTGTGCAGGGGAGTATTTACAAATTTGTACTATAGGGGATGTGTGTTTTATTAGCATTACTCTATGATGTATAATTGGAATCAGGATAACGCGGATGCATGTGGTTGTCACTTGTCACAATTGAACCACTGGCTGGTTTAAAAAGAAAGTGTTTGTTGTTACAATCACTGAATGTTTTAGGGAGATTTGTACTGGTTTTAGAGGACCGAAAAAGAAGAAGAAAGAAAAAGGACCAAGTATCAATTTTGTTTAGGTTCTTCTTTAGAGTCAGCTGCTTAATACAATCTTGGTTTTGCTTGCTAGTGCATCACTCATTCCTTGAAAATGAATCTGTTTGAGTATCAAGTCGAGAAATGAAAGGAGAAATAAACGGCTTTTCTTTTCCAGATCATCTTTAATGGACACTTTTTCTCAGTTCCTTTGGATGTTAAACAATTTATAGCATGAGTAATGGTAAATCGACAATCCCTTTTTTGCTTTCCGCGATAGCTTATTTGTTTCCATTGATAAAATGTTCTCCAACTTTGGTCGAATTTGAAAACAAATGTGTTTTCATCCATATACTATTAATATTTTTGTGTTTAGAGTGTCCTCTTTCCCTGATCATAATACTACAATTAAAGATTTTTAATAGACATAAATTTTTTTTTGAATACACAACAGTTAGAAGGAATAAATATAAATTTAGTAGATCTTTCAAAATAAAATATTAAACCTACAGGGTGCACGATGACTCAAGGCCAAGGGCAGGGCCTCAAGTCGCACCCCAGCTCCGAGGGGGCTTAGCCATAATGCTTTAAGGCCTTGGGGGGGGGGGGGCTTTGGGCACGAC
>NC_028639.1:61155298-61193957 GCF_001406875.1 Solanum pennellii
GGGCTCCGGGCACGACGCCTCGAGTTTAAAGGGTGGTGGTGGGACATGGGTCACGACTCTGTGGAAGGCATCAATAGGGGGCACAGGCACGAAGCCTCTAGTTTAAGGGCGGTGTGTGTGTGAAAGGCTCCGGGCACAACGCCTCGAGTTGGGTGGTGGTGGTAGGGACTCGGGGCACGATACCTCGAGTCTGGGGATGGTGGTATGGAGGGGGAGGCTCAAAGCGTGATGCTTCGAGTTCAGGGTTTGTGGAGGGCTTGGGGTAAGATACCTTAAGTCAAATGGGACCGAGGAGTGGGGGAATCAGGGAACGATTCCTCGAGGGGGGCTTGGGCTGTCGACTTGAGGTCGGGGGGCTGTGGGGGAGGTGTGCGTGTGAGAGAGAGTGTGTGTATGTTAGTGTGCGCGCCCGTGAGGATGTGAGGGGTGTGTTCGTGCGTTGTATGATCTTGATAATGTGATTGTGATATGTGATTGGGATTGGATTTACATGTTCTAGCATACTAACTGTGATCACTTTCCATGTTCCGACATAAAACATGGATCGAAATGTCATGTTCCAGCATGCTAACTAGGATCGGTTGCCATGTTTTGGCATAAAAATTGGATTGGATTACCACATTCCAGCATGCTAGCAGTTTGAATTTGGGTTGCGTGGGAGGACCAACTACTTGTGATAATTGTACTCATTGTGTACGGATTATGACTTATAACTTATCAAAGAGTTCTACTTAGTCTGAATGATGGAATGGGACTTCATTCATGCATGCACGAGTAGACTTTAAGGGTGGTTGTGGTTTGGTTCTCTTATGATAGTATTGAATACGTTGATATTTATGCATGTGTTAATCAATGTTGTTGATATTCGATATTTTACATGGTTATATTGTTGCTTTGACTTATATATATTTCATTTAGTGGGATAACCGCGTAATCCTACCAGTACACGGTGATTGTGTTCTTATTTTTCTTGAGTACATGGCATCTTTCGGCAGCTATTGACAGACCTCGTTTAGAAGATCAGTGAATGTTTGAATTCAAGTGTGAGCTAGTTCTTCCGGGCTGCCTTGAGTTTTCTTTGTTTGAGTCCACTCTTTTAAGACTCAAACTATTTGTTAAGGTGTTGTTAGTTTTGGGGTTGTACCCCTTGTTCTAACACTTGTAGTGGTTAGAGTTTTGGTACATTGATTTTTAGGTTCTAGGCGTATTTTCCGCATTATTTTAGTTTGTTTAACTTGATTCTGTAACTTAAATACCTTAGTTGTAGTAGTGGTTCTCCTACCGGATGGTTAAGGTAGGTGCCAATCACGACGGTTTGGATTGTAACAGCTACACGCACGACGCACATAATAAGATGTCTAAAGACTTATGTGGAACACAATTGTCACATACTATAAGTTTATAGTGATTGGTACACTTGGCTACACCCGCGATGCACGTACCTAGAAACTAGTTATACTATAAGTGGAAAATCACTAAGTTAAAAGTTGAAATACCATTTTACCCCTACACCATATTTAAATATAATAAAATATGTATTGAATTAAATAAAAAAATTATTATTATTATAAAAAAGTAAATTCCTCCTATTAAATATAATAATTTGTATGTTTTAATGTTAGCCTACTACTTAATTGAAATAATTTTTAATTATCCTATACATGCAGTCTTTTTATATTATTTATAAATTTCAGATTATTATTATTATTATCATTATTATTATTATTATTATTATTATTATTAGGAGATATTGAGTCAAAATTTAAAAATAAAAATAATCATAAGAAAGTATTACATTTATTCTGAAAGAAAATCAACTAAGTTTTTTCCACTTCTCTTAGTTAATTTAAATAACCTAATATAGTAGTATTTGACCTCATGAAAATGTCTATCTTTTGGAAGCCAAATCGAATTCACTTAAGTAATTAGTATGTCATGTCTAGGAAAAGTCCAGGAGTTATATTTAAGTATGTAAATTGAATAGAAATACATGTTTCATCTTCCAAATTAATTTATATTCTTAATTAATATTAATCTTTAATTTGTTGTAACTCTTGACCTTTCAACTTTGTTTTTTTTTTTTATAAATACAAACCTTTTAATAATATTTTCATAGAAAGATTTATATATGATACTATTTTTGTGTGTGGAAGAATAGAGAAACTTTAATCAAATGAAGAAAATTTCAATACAAGAGGATATGTGTCAAGATTATAAGACATAATGTGATTATAGGGATGAGTAACACTTCAATTACTGAAATATTGAAGCTTGATGTATTTCTTTTTTGACTTACTTGTCAAGATTAAAACTATGATAACACCCTTACATTTATGTAGTTGGATGTCACTTCCGTTAACTTGTCTTTCAAAAAATTTTAACTCTTGTTTTTTTGACTTACTTGTTTTTCTATATTCGTTGGTAGCCTTATGCTAAGCTTGCTCTTCTGATATTTTTTTTCTTTGTATTTGTGATATCATTTTAGGAATGTATATGACTGAAGGGTGTATTTTTTCCCATAGAAAATAAAACATATAGAATCATTATAACAGTCTATAAGGCATATAAAATGGATAATTAACGTCTACAACAGATTCTAATTTCAAATAATTAATAATACATTTTTTGCACTTATAATTTTAAATATTTGTAAAGAATTATTCTTATATGTGCTTGTCTATAAAATCAATATTCTTTTAGACAATTTTTACTAAAATTATCATGAGATAAAATTCCCCAAATCAAAAAAAATTGCTCCACCAAAATTCTTAAGAAGTTAGAAGAACTTTTAAACTCTGATCAAATATTGCTCCTATTATATTTTTAACTAAAATCAATATTTTAATTATATAATGCAAAATTTAAATGCCAACTGTTGCACTTTAATTCTTTAGTTACTTCCTTCGAATTAAGTTTCTTTAGTAATAAATTTGAATTACTTAATTGCATTTTTGTTAATGAGAAGGAGCATTTCATCTTCTACTAATTAATGTTAAAACATTTATCTTCTTGAAATGTGTAACTATTAATTTAATTTTAACATTTTTATTCTATTATATGAGACAATAGAGACATTTTAAGGAAGTTAATCACAAGGTACTGTGCCTCTATGTTTGATTTTGTTACTTTATTTTGTCTTTTTAAACAAATACTAAAATTTATATATCAAAATTATAATAAGGGAAATACTAGATTAGGTTTGTTCAAAATCGAACTGAAATCGATAACTCGAATTGAAAAAAAATTATTGGTTTATCAATAATGAGTTAGTGGTTTAACATTTTTGATTTTTCCTGTTATCGGGTTACCGATTCTTAACGGGCTAACCGATAACCCTATAGTATATTAAATAATTATAATTATACCATTTTGTATATTAAGTCCTTGACTTAGAGTTTTGTTTCCTACTTTTATTTCTGATTGTCTTAAACTCTTGGTTATTCTACGATATAAAAATGTTTGCTTTTGAGCAAGATGTAATTTGTGAGTTTATGTGCATGTTTCATTAGGTTTGTCACATTATTTCTAAGTATTTTTCAATGTTTTCTTTTTTGTGTCATATCCTAACGGTTAAACAGATAACCGAACCGATAACGATCAATAACCAATAAACTAATAATCTATAAACTAAAATCTTAATTGTTCTATAATGGTTTGGCATCTGTACAAACCAATAACCAATAAGTCAACCCGTTAAGTTTCAAAAACGAACCAACCGATACATAGCCCTAGACTAAATGCAAAATAGTTTCTTCTTATGAGTAATACACTATAAACATTTATAATTTTACTTTTCATATTTTTGTTGTAACTCAAATACAATTTTAAAAGAAATTATAAGTTTTTTAATAATTAATATTCATTGCTATAGAGTGCACGTGCAACGTGCCACATACTATTTCAAATAAATGACAAAATTGGAGTCATACTTTTCGAAATTAAAAGTCAGACAAATCATAATATTACTCACCTTATACACAAATTGAAATCCTATCACATTAATTTGATCCACTTCATTCAACTCATTTTGTATAATACGTTAAAATTGAAGTCATATTTCTCGAAGTTAGAAGTCAAAGAAATCATAATTATACTTACCTTACACATATATTGAAATTGGATTATATTAATTTGATCAAACTCTTCACACTCATTTCGTATAATACGTTAATATTTAAGTCATATTTCTCGAAGTCAAAGTCAAACAAATCATAACTTTCGCTTATATTGATCTACTTCTTCCCATTCATTTCACATAATACGATAAAATTAGAGTCATACATATTAAAATTGAACTCAAACGAATAATAAGTAACACTTACGTCAATCTATTTTTTTCACTCATTTCATATTATGCGATAAATTGAATGTTATAGTTCTCGGAAGTAAGTTAAACAAAATTATATTTATCATTTACATTGATTCACTACTTCCCACTAATTTTACATAAACGATAAAATTGGAGTCATATTTCTAGAAATTAAAAGTCAAAATCAATCATAAATATTACTTACCTTATACACAAATTGAAATCATATCACTTTAACTTGATGATGCAATGCTTTTAAAAATCCATGAGAACTTTAAAATTGAACCGACCGATACACAACTCTAGACTAAATGCAAAATAGTTTCTTCTTATGAGTTAACTATATGCTATAAACATTTATCATTTTACTTTTCATATTTTTGTGGTAACTCAAATACAATTTTAAAAGAAATTATATAATTTGAATAATTCATATTCATTGTTATGGAGTGCATGTGCATGCACGTGCTCAAATACTAGTTTTAAATAAACAACAAAATAATGGAGTCATATTTGTCGAAATTAAAAGTCACACCAATAATAAATATTACTTACCTTACACACAAATTGAAATCCTATCACATTAATTTGATCCACTTCTTCCCACTCATTTGGTATAATACGTTAAAATTCAATTCATATTTCTCAATTTAGAAGTCAAAGAAATCATAATTTTACTTATCTTACACACAACTTAAAATCGTATCACATTAATTTGATCCACTTATTCCCACACATTTTGTATAATATGTTAAAACTGAAGTCATATTTCTTGAAATCAAAGTCAAACAAATCATAATTGTCACTTACATTGATCGACTTCTTCCCATTCATTTCACATAATACAATAAAATTAGAGTCAGATTTGTCGAAATTGAAGTCAAACAAACAATAAGTAGCGCTTACGTCAATCTATTTTTCTTCCACTCATTCATATAACGGGATAAAACTAAAGGAATATTTCTCAAAATTAAGTCGAGCAGAATTATAATTATCACTTAAATTGATTCATTTCTTCCCACTGATTTCACATAAACGATAAAATTTGAGGACCTTATACACAAATTGAAATCATATCACATTAACTTGATGATGCAATATTTTTGAAAAAACATGAGAACTAGAAAACCTAATCGATCGATACGCAACCCTATACTATGTGTAAAATAGATTCTTCTTATGAGTTAAATATACTGTCACGACCCAACCCACCGGGTTGTGCGGTCACCTACTCTAACACCTAAGTAGGCGAACCCTCATACCCCAAGGTTTACACATGCAGAAAATTAACATGAAATAGGTACAGTAGCGATAACATCTTTTAAAACAACTCCTTTTTTCCATGAACTGCTAGGATTTTAAATATAATTTAACAACCCCAAAGGATATAGTCTAATAGGTAAAAGGGCTACTAAAAATCACAATAGGACAATAAATAATAAAAGGACATAACTCCCACCATGCGAAAAGAAGATTCGAAGCTGCCGGAGGAATTCTTCATCTTCACCTACTAAAGCATCACCAATCCTACATCAAGACTATTTCAAAAGACATAGCAAGAGTAGTATTAGTACAACCATACAAACTGGTAGGCATCATCGATCAATTTGACGCCCATCTCATAATATAAGAAAAGAATGATAAGATCATGCTTGGACCACTCACTTCTCCACCCTTGTCATTTCTTACAACAATTGCTCTAACTACTAACCATTTACTTTCCCAACCACTAACACTCCTAGTTCCGTTAAATCGTCTCCTAAGCAAGCTAACCACACTAAATAATCCCTAGTGCCGCTAGCACCTTTATCTACCACTTACTCATTGTCTCACTCTTACATTAGCACCACCTTGTTTATACCAAGCCACATAGTTTCTTCGTACTTCAATCCCTAACAAATCATTCTTTCCAGACATGTACCATTCATACAATAACTACACATAACCTGCTACTCACCCATGGACACTTGGTTCCACCACAACTTCACCTCATTAGCCATGAATGAAATCAAACCAAGTATGTACGCATCACGATATTGAATATAACATATTTCACCATACACATTTATCACCCGTGGTTGATCCTCTCACGAGACCCAATGTTAAATTGTTAGCATGCCGGGAAGTGGCAATCCGATCTAACGGTTATCATGATGGAACATGGCATTCCAATTCAAACTGTTAGTGTAACACCCTGGAAAATTTTTGAACTAAAACTCGAACCAGCCTTCATAATGAGTAATTTTTGCCAAGGAATTTAAAATTTCTTTCGTTTTAAGTTTAGTTAACTAGATGTAGCACCTTGAGTTCTAAAAGGAACTAAATTGAAAAAATCAAAAATCGGAAAGTTGGAGAGTTAAGCTAAGTATGAGTTCTGGATGAACTTCGAACACCCATAACTCCTAGTACATGATAATTTAGGAGTACTACAAGATACCATAGTACAAATACTTGAATTATCTTTCCAACGCCGCCTATTTAGCGTAGTTTCGAGTTCGGTTGAGTGAGATATGACCTTTTTAAGTTAGGTTGTCCAGTTAAGGAAAGTTAGTCAAAAATATGAGGGGTATTTTGGTGCTTTCCTTACCCAATAAGATTTAATTCATTTTTAGTAATATTTTATGGTTCTATTCCTTTCAGCTTCAATTTTATAATACTAATATACACCTAGGGTTTTAATTGAGAGTGCAATAATTGAGAGTGCAAGAAGAGAAAAGAAGAGAAAAAGAGGAGAAAAGTGTTGGATTTTGGGTCTTTTTCCCTTTATATGTGGATGAATAAAAGTCCAAGGTTTTGCGTCTTCCATCCTTTCCTTTGTGGATAAAATTAGCCCAAATTTGACAAGCCCACTTTTGCCCATAATCTCAATATTATGGTGCATGTGTAAGACTTTCTTTTAGGTCTTATTCGAAGAAACACAAGAGTTTGAGAGCAACCATGTAGAGAGAAAAGTGAGAAAGTGCTGATTTTCGCACAAGCCATAGCAACCAATTTCATATCGTGATTTCCGCTTCGTTTCTTGTTTGATTGAGCTAATTTTTTGACAGAGTGTTCCTTTCAACTTAGTCTCTGATTGGGAAGTGATAGAGGGTATTTTGAAGTCCTGTAGATCCAGATTATAGCTCGTGAATAATAGCTTTGATTTGGGTATTTTAGCTCCTTTTGTTCTCTAATTTTTTATGCTATCTTGTAGTTGCGTTGCTCATTGTTTGGCACTTTGTTGGTGACCATTTTAGAGAAAAATTTTGTAACTCTTGTTGATTATAGTGGAGGTTTAGTCTTGTGGTTTTTACTCTTCACACCGAAGAGGTTTTCCACGTTAAATTTGGCGTCTCTTGTGTTGATTTATTTTTCTTGCTTGGTTGATTAGTTTGTTGCCCAAACTATTTTATTCTTACATTATTTGTCTTCTCTTGGTTCAAGTAGAAGGGAATGTTTTGACTTGGGTTTTTTCGCTATCACCTTTGTCGTGCACAGATCTATTTTGTGCTTGCCTTTCACAACAAACTGGTATCAGAGCATTCGGTTCTTTTTTATATCAATTTGAATGATGGAGTCAAATATCATCAAGATAGTTTGTTTGAATTGTAGTAATTATCATACTTGGTAAGGCAAGATGAAAGATCTTCTATTTGTCAAGAAAATGCATCTACCTATGTTTGATTCTAATAAACCCGAATCTATGAATGGTGAGGATTGAGAATTTGAGCATTTACAGGTTTGTGGCTATATAAAACAATAGGTTGAAGATAATGTTAGAAATCACATTGTGAATGAGACACATGACACAAGTTTGCGGAACAAGTTTGAGACACTATATGCTTCAAAGACTGGCAACAATAAATTATTTCTTTTGAAAAAATTGATAAACATTATGTATAAGGATGGAACTCCTATTTCTAATCATATTAATAATTTTCAGGGTGTTCTTGACCAGCTGTCCGGAATGGGTGTAAAATTCGATGAAGAAATTCAAGGACTATGGCTTCTTAATAATCTGCCAGACTCTTTTGGAACTCTTCGAGTTTCTTTGACTAATTCTGATCCCAGTGGTGTTCTGACCATGGAATATGCAAAGAGTGATGTTTTGAACAAAGATATGAGAAGAAGATATCAAGTCTCATCATCTTCTACTTCACACTCCGATGTTTTGGTTAATGAAGACAGGGGGAGAAGCAAGTTTAGAGGTCAGAATGACAGAGATAAAAGTAGAGGAAAGTCAAAGTCAAGATTCAAGAATGTTACATGTGACTATTGCCAAAAGAATGGGTATATCAAGAAATTTTGTTTGTACAAGAGAGATATGAAACGACAAAAGAATGAAGGTGATAATGAAAATCGTGTTGCGGTTGTTGCTAACGATGACCTCTTGTTTCTTGTGCTGAAAATGTCGTTAATCTTATTCGTGATGAGTCTAGTTGGTTTGTGTATTCTGGTGCTACTTCTCATCTCACGCCCAGGAAGGAATTATTTTCTTCTTATACTCCTGATAATTTTGAGATGCTGAAAATGGTAATAATCATGAGGTTGAGGTTTTTGTATTAGGACTGTTTGTTTGGAAAGTAATAATGGCTTCCAAACTAGTTCTCAATAACGTCAAGCATGCTCCAGATGTTCGCTTGACTTTGATTTCTGTTGGATACCTTGATGATGAGGGTTATGTTAATACCCTTGGTGCTGGCCACTGTAAGCTTCGATGGTGGTAGCCCATGGTGACAAGTTGGCTAACTTGTATATTTTTAAGGGCTCCATCCTCAGGGGCTCAATAAATGTGGTCGAGAACGATACTTCATTATTATTATGGCATAGAATACTGAGTCATATGAGCGAGAAGGGGATGGACAATTTGGCTAAGAAAAATTTGCTTTCCGGAGTGAAGCAACCAAAGTTGAACAAGTGTGTTCACTGTTTAGCCGGTAAACAGAAAAGAGTTTCTTTTCAGAGTCATCCACCTTCAAGAAAGCTTGATGCTGGAGTTTTTACATTCTGATTTTTGTGGTACTTTTAAGGTAAAGTCTCATGGTGGTGCACTTTACTTTGTGACTTTTATTGATGATCATTCGCGCAAACTCTAGGTATTCTCTTTGAAGTCCAAGGATCAGGTTCTTGATGTGTTCAAGAGTTTTCAGGCTTTGGTTGAGAGACAAATAGGTAAGAAATTGAAATGCATCCGTTCTGATAATGGTGGTAAGTATATTGGTCCTTTTTACAGGTATTGCAGAGAGTAGGGTATTCTGCATCAAAAAAACTCCTCCGAAGACTCCTCAGCTAAATTATTTAGCAGAGAGGATGAAAATACCTCTTGTTGAGAGGGTTAGATAATTGCTTTAAGATGTTAAGTTGTCATATTTGTTTTGGGTAGAAGCACTTAACACTGCTTCCTATTTTATCAATTTATATCCTGTTTTTGCTTTGAATGGTGATGCTCCTGAAAGAGTTTGGTTTGGTAAGAATGTTGCTTATGATCATCTTAATGTTTTTGGGTGTAAAGCCTTTGTGCATGTTCCTAAGGATGAGAGGTCAAAGTTGGATGTTAAAACTAAGCAACGTATTTTTGTTGGTTATGGTCAAGATGAATTTGGCTATCGTTTCTTTGATCCAATTGAGAAGAAAACTATTAGAAGTCATGATGTTGTTTTCTTTGAAGACCAAATACTTGAATATCTTGAAAAAGTTGCAAAGTTGATTCTCAGACCAAAGAGAACCTAATTAATCTTGGTCCAGTTCCTTTGACTATTCCACCAGGTGAAAGTCTTCAATTTGATATTGATGATGGTGATCATATTCAGAATGACCAGGATGCCGTTGATGCTCCAGTGCAAGACGATGTAGTTGGTGAGCAACCAACTATTATTGATGCTCCCGAGAGTTCTCTTAGATTTACTAGAGAGAAAATACCTTCATCTTGTTATTCTCCCAATGAGTATGTACTATTGACTTGCGAGGGAGAACCATAGAGTCTTGACAAGGCCATGGAATGTGAAGAAAAATAAATGTGGTTTGATGTTATGGAGGATGAAATGAAATCTATACATGATAATCATACCTTTGATTTGGTTGTGTTACCTAAAGATCGAAAAGCTTTGAAGAACAGGTGGGTTTTTAGGGTGAAACATGAAGATGGTAACCCGGTTCCATGGTACAAAGCTAGATTAGTTGTTAAGGGCTTTAAATAGAAAAAGAGAATTGATTTTGATGAGATATTCTCTCTAATTGTGAAGATGTCATCCATCCATGTTGTTCTAGGCTTGGCTGCAAGTCTAGACTTGGAGGTCGAACAGATGGATGTTAAAACTGCTTTTCTCTATGGTGACTTGGATGAAGAAATTTATATGGAGCAGCCGGAAGGCTTTGAAGTCAAGGGAAAAGAGAATTATGTTTGCAAGTTGAAGAAAAGCTTTTATGGCTTAAAACAAGCTCCCAGACAATGGTAAAAGAAGTTTGGTTCTTTTATGAATCAACAAAGCTTCAAGAAGACTTGTTCAGACCATTGTGTTTTTGTTTCTTTGTTGATGACTTTATTATCATTTTGCTTTATGTTGATGACATACTTGTTGTTGGTCAGAACGCTTGCAGGATTAAAGAGTCGAAGCAAGAATCAAATAAGTCTTTTGCTATGAAAGACTTTGGACCTGCAAGGCAGATTCTTGGCATGAAGATTGTCCGTGATAGAGATGCCTAGAAATTGTGGTTGTCACAAGAAAAGTACATTCAGAAAGTACTTTGTAGATATAACATGGACAAAGCTAAGGTTGTCAGTACAATTTTAGCTATGCACTTCAAATTGAGTACTAGACATTGTCCTTCCAATGATGGTGAGAAGGAAGATATGAAGCAAGTTCCTTATGCTTCAACTGCTGGTAGTTTGATGTATGTAATGGTGTGTACAAGACCAGATATTGCTCTTGTTGTTGTATTGTTAGCCATTTTCTTTCTAATACGGGAAGAGAGCATTGGAATGCTATAAAATGGATTACGATATATCTTTGTGGCACTTCTAGTATGAGTTTGTGGCTTAGGATAGGGAAACCTATTCTTTGTGGTTATACTGATTCACACATGGCTGGTGATGTTGATACTCGTAAGTCTACTTCAGGCTACTTGATTACTTTTGTAGGGGGAGTTGTGTCTTGTCAATCTAGATTGCAAAAATATGTTGTTTTATCTACTATGGAGGCTGAGCTTATTGCAGTTATTGAAGCTTGCAAAGAATTGATCTGGATGAAGAGATTCTTGGGGGAACTTGGTTGTGCTCAAGAGAGGTATGTGCTTTATAGTGACAGTCAAAGTGCTATTCGTCTTCGCAAGAATTCTACATTTCATGGTCGGTCTAAACACATTGATGTTAGGTATCCTTGGATTCGAGATGTGTTGGATTCTAAGTTGCTTGAACTTGAGAAAATTCATACCAATGATAATGGTACCGAGATGATGACCAAAGTTTTGCCAAGAGGGAAGTCTGAAGAATGTGATTTGATCACAGGGATGGCGTTTTCCTCCACATAGTCAGTAGGGGGAGAATTGTTGGATTTTGAGTCTTTTTCCCTTCCTATGTGAATGAATAAAAGTCCAAGGTTTTGGGTCTTCCATCCTTTCCTTTGTGGATAAAATTAGACCAAATTTGACAAGCCCACTTTTGCCTATAAGCACAATTTATGGTGCATATGTAAGACTTTCTTTTAGGTCTTATTTAAAAAATCACAAGAGTTTGAGAGCAGTCATATAGAGAGAAAAGTGAGGAAGTGCTGATTTTCGCACAAGCCATAGTAGCCAATTTCAAATCGTGATTTCCGCTTCATTTCTTGTCCAATTAAGCTGATTTTTGAACAGGGTGTTCCTTTCAACTTAATCTTTGATTGGGAACTGAGAAATGATGTTTTGGAGTCCTGTAGCTCCAGATTTTAGCTCGTGAACAGTAGGTGCGATGTGGGTATTTTAGCTCCTTTTGTTTCTCTAGTTTTGGGTGCTATCTTGTAGTTGTGTTGCTCATTGTTTGACACTTTGTTGTTGACCATTTGGAGAATACTTTGTAACTCTTTTTGATCATAGTGGAGCTTTGGTCTTGTGGTTTTTACTCTTCACACTGAAGAGGTTTTCCACGTTAAATTTAACATCTCTTGTGTTGATTTATTTTTCTTGCTTGGTTGATTAGTTTGTTGCCCAAACTATTTTATTCTTGCATTATTTTGTCTTATTTTGGTTCACATAGAAGAGAAAGTTTTGACTTGGTTTCTTCCTCTATCGCCTTTGTTGTGCACATATCTATTTTGTGCTTGTATTTCCCAACAAAAAGAGGAAAGGATGAATGCATTCGTCGACGTTCTTGAGTTTAGTTGCGGATTTTCGCCATGGGTTTAATTCCTAAGAGGTATGTAAGTTCCATAGTGTTGGGTTTGTTTAACCACACGCCAATCATGTTATTTTCAGTGCAATTTAATTCTTAAAGTTTAAAGATTAGAGTTCTTGATGAGTCATTGATAAGTGTTCTTGAAGTTTCACTAAGTTTTGATGTACGATTCTACTTGGGTTAACTTTAAACGATCATATATCTTCGAATATTAAGAGTTACGTGAGCCATAGCATATCCAATTAAAGGTAGTTTAATGTACTTTCCGAAGCCACCAATTTCGTGTCAATCCAATTTCTGCGTAAAATGTTATGACGATTTGAGTAATCTATACAGTGCTGTTACGAATTAGCCGATGGGAAAATATTAAAAAGAGTCTTTTTTTGTCTTTGTACCTCCAAGAAAACCATAAACGAATTTCTTAACTAATAAAAGGTTCAAAACAATCAGATTTTCATCTTAACTAATGAAAATAATAATTCTTGTCCATAGAGTTTTGAATAAACTAATTCAAAAATCTCAAGAAAGGTTTTTTTAATCATTTACCTCAAGCTAGGGTTTCAAGGTTGCTATTCAAGTTCTTATCCAAGATTCTTCAAGAAATTTGTTATTCCTATCTAAAATCATTCCTAACATAATCATAACCTTGAATTCATAATTCAAATTCAAGATAGACTTGAAAGTTAAGTTTTGAAAATTCTTTCTAACGTTCTAAGAAAGTTCTTTTAAGTCTTGTTGATGAGTCTTCTACAACTTCTAGTAATTTGTTCCAAGGCTCGAGTAAGTAAGTAGGAGGATGAGAAAGAGTCTTCATGAGTCTACTTTGTTATCATGAGATCCTTCATATCATGAACCATAACTCTTGAATTCATAATTCACATTCAAGAGAAAGAGTTAAGAGTAGAGTTCAAGAAAGCTCTTAAGTTCAATTGTGAATTCTTTGAGATCCATTATTGATTTGAACTAAGATTTGAGGAAGTAAGTAAGAGAATGAGAAGAGTTGTATACATGAGTTCCATGTAGTTATGTAGACCTTCGAGTCGAGTCATTCATGCCTATAAATTCCACATGGAATCCATAAATTTGAGTATTATTGTGAGAAGTAGTATCTTCAGGTTCTAAGTCTTGAGTATTGAGTTCCTAATCCCCTATGAGATTTTACTTACAATCACGGGACTATTACATCTTACCCATGAAGTCCTTGAGTTGAGTATTTCATGCCCATAATTCCACATGAACACTATACTTTGTCACGACCAGAGACTAGACCCTAGCCGAAACCGGCGTCGTTGACCTCTCAAAGGTCGCAGACAAGCCTACATACGTCATCGTTATATCATCTATGTTAATTTTAGAGGAAACTTTTGAACTTTTTGTTTACTTAGACTTCATAGTGAGAAACATTGAACTCGTACAAGATAATTTCATAAATTCATAAGCGTTTCACAACAACCACCTAATATCAAGATAATCAAATGAAAGACATAGTCATATATGTATAAAAATATAGAGTTGCCAAAATGGCACCAATACAATATTTGAAAATAACTGGGAAAGAAACACTAGTGGAACATACTCCACTAGCTCATGCCTACATCTAAGCTAGAATATAAAAGATAAGCATCTTCAAAAGCAAGAGGGCCTACCAAGTACGGATGAATGCTCCACGTCCGGATAACTTCAGCATAGTCTCGTAAGCTCTAGCATTCACCTGCACCTGCACCTAAAAGTAAAGAGTTTTATGGGATTAGCACACACTTGTACTAAGTATGGGTATATGCAAGCACACACCAAGGACATGCATGATTAAGAAGAGCTCTCTCCTAACGATATGAGTTATATAAAGTCAAGTCAGTGGACTTGCCAAATTAGATTAGGAAAGTCATGCTATGAGAGTAACATGCATCATCATACATATCATTTTGCAAACAATACATAACATATTGCACATATTATATCACATAGTTCATATCATTCATTCATATGCCATGAGACCTTGGAATCATGGACTTGACATTAAGACTTCCCAAAATGAGGGCTCAACATATGGGACTTCAACTAGGGAGCCTCCTTTAGCAAACACAAAGTCTGCTTCATTCATTCATACAAACTTCATTTTCATTCATTCATATACTAGTGTAAACACCAGTTATATCTAGGATGTAGTTTAAGACTTTCATCGAGTTCGCTGTTCAATGACCAAGAATAACCTAATGTCATTACTTAAGTCTAGATCACCTCTTGATTACCCTATCCTATCACCTTTGGTATCGTTCATTTGATTATGTGCATTATTTGAGGCTGGCCTCGTTCTTTCTTTGGGAACTTTAACCTTAATCGACATAGATCATGTGAGCATCATGAAATCCAGTGTTTAACCCCACACCGAAAAGAGGTGGAATCATCGGCCAAAGTGAACCAAAATATGCTAGCGTATATAGGGATTCGAACCCTGCTAGAACCCTACATTGGCAGTATAGGTTCAAAGACTAGGAGATATAAGGATACCCATACCCGTCTGGATGGACAGTCTCATCTCATGAGAATTACACGAACCTTTGCCTTCCTGAAAGAAGGAATCACAACTCGTAGCTAGCTTATCGGTGCTCAGTATAAAGTTCCATTACATTCATCTCATATATCATAGAAGCTGGCTTCTAGCATGAGGGCATCATAGCTCATTAGATGATTTCTCATCTCATCATTAGTATTAAGTATGCATTAACTTTTAATGCTTTCATTAGAGTGTTCATAGTGAATGGTCTCTTCATTAACATTACGCTCTCATAGGCGAGTACGTTTTGGTAACGTTAACTTAGGCTCATTTGAGATTGATCTCTTGTTTCACATTGGATCATGTTGTCACCACAACCACTAGTCTTAGCGCATTTGCCCTTCATAATTACTCACCCCTTTTTACGTGAATGTTCATTTCATCGCATGCCAATTTAATTGGCATTTTAGTGTGCTTCACACTTTTACTTAACCCTTTTGGGGTCTAATCATTCCTCACATAACATCTTAGGTTCACTTTATAATGTATGATGGACTTATGAGTCCACACACACAAGCTATGAGACTTCATTCATAATTTATTTAAGTGATTCATACTGCTCAAGATTATGTGATACAAGACTTATGCATCTTGTAAGTATGCCAAAGTCTCAATTTGATTCCTATAAGAAACATTCATTAAATATTTAATCACGTAAGACTTATGTGTCAATATGGAATTTGGGCAAGGGAACCCGGTTTCAAATCCCTTGAACAACACTTAGACATTACTAAATTTTTGACTATCGTGTCACTCGGCTTGGGGATCCAGGTTCGATCCCCACTGCTCACGTTAATTTTTTTTTCACATTTCAGTTCGGCAGTTGCTGAGGGGCGTGGGATAGATTCCCCACGAACCCATACTTTTCCCTTAATAAATTTTCCCCCTCTTAGATTCTAATTTTCGCTACTGGTCGAGGAGTTGTGGAATCGATTCCCCACAACCCTTTTTTTTTAATATATATTTTCTCTTCTCCTTCGCTACCTACCTAGAGAACGTGGGTTCGAACCCCATTCCTCTAATTTATTTATTTACGTTTTAAGTAGAAGAGTCCGTCTAAGGGCACACGGGTTCGAATTCCGTGCGCCTCACTTCTTTTTAATTATATGCTTGGGGGATCTTTCATGTCGTGGGATCGAAACCCCACAACAACATATTTTTTCCTTTTTCTGCCGAGTTTCGCTGGAACCCCAGCCCCAGTTCGAGCCCCACTTAGCATAACCATTTTAGTTAATTTATTAAGGTATGCTTTAGTGAGGTCTTGGGTTCGATCCCTGCAGACCTCACCTATTTTATTTAATGTTTAGACGCCCAAAATTTCATGAAACCATATGCAGTATATTTCCATATTCTGGAACTTTGTTATACGTTTTAAGCAGCATTTTACATGTCATGTGAGCACCTCTTTCTTAGTCATTTGTTAGGGTTCTTAAGACAAGTTAGAGGTATCATTTGGTCATTTGTTTTTACTAGAATTGATAGCATTTCAACCATGTGAACATCACGATTTAAGAATATCTAATTGCACATAGAACACGAGTGATCTCTATGCTATTATTATGCTCAAATAGAGACTCAAAGTCATTGTCAAAATATTGCACACATACAGACGTGTTTACATTCATATTTCCGAAATACACAAAACATAAGCACATAATCATGAACACATACTCGAAACGAGATCATCACCAAAAACACAGTATCCCTAAATTCTACTAGCAAGCATACCCAACCTAAGATCATAGGGAGCTAGTGACAGGGACATGCAACGGGGAACAACTCTAATTTTCGAGTAGATTCATCTGAGACGTAAGGGTCTCTTGGTAAAGGGACCAACAGGGAAGAAAACCCATACTTGAAGTTGTTGAGAAGTGATTCAACTTGCTGCCTATTTCCCCACTAAGCCAGCTCCTCACCACCAAAACCACAAGCACAATCTGTCGAGAAATTGTTTTTTACTTTTCGTTTTTAAGCTTGTTTTGCCTTTTTTTTGAGTTTGATCGTTCAAGTTCTGGATGAACTTTATGTTTTCCTCTTTGATTACGTTCGTTCTCTTCTTTTACATAGAGATGAGCATGAACGTGAGAGAGAGATGGTGAGAAACGTGTGGGTGTGTTAGCTTAGGATTAGGAGATTTGGGAGACTTAGTCAAATTAGGATTAATTATTTTAATTAATAAATAAAAATCTGATTTTTTTTCCTTTTTCTTAAATCAGCAATTAAATATTAATTAATTAAATTAATTCACCAAATAAAATAATCAAATTAAATCATTGCTCCCACCTAGGTTCGAACGCAGGTGGAGCAAGATTTCACTCAAAGGGCCAATTTCTGCCCTTTATACCCAAATTGCCCCTCCACCACATTACTTAATTAATCAATTAAATATTTAGGGTAATTACAATACTACCCTTAGCCTGGAAAAAGACCATTTTATCCCTAGCTCCTCAAAACTTAAGATTGCCCCTTTTTAAGGCCGGTTAACACTCATAGATCTTCATATTCTGGTGCCCTACATGGTTGGACCGAACCTTTCCTTGCTCAACTAACTCACTAAGTTTAT
Source organism: Solanum pennellii (assembly GCF_001406875.1). Taxonomy (NCBI): domain Eukaryota; kingdom Viridiplantae; phylum Streptophyta; class Magnoliopsida; order Solanales; family Solanaceae; genus Solanum; species Solanum pennellii. The sequence goes on from NC_028639.1 coordinate 61,173,072, forward strand.
TGGCTTGGCTGTTGCAAGGTTTCAGAGGTCTGTTTCTACGCACATCAATCCCTGTTAACCCGGTCTAATCGTAGGCATTCTAGACGCATTAAACATTACTTAGCATAGCCATTTTTTTAGGGTTGTTACAAAGTCGAACAATCTTGAGATAAGAAGCGTCTTTGAGTCCTTGAGTTGAGTAGTTCTTGCTCATAATTCCATATGAACCCTCCAAGTTGAACATCATGAAATCATCCATAAACATGAGATCATAAACCTTGAATCCATACTTCAATTCAATGAAAGTTAAGAGTCAAGTCAAGAAGTTAAGAAGCAAGTCAAAGCAAAATTTATAAAGTTCTCAAAAGTCTATTACAAACGTTTTAACTTTGTTTTAAGACTTAAATTTCAAGTTGAGTAAAGAGTAAGTTGAAGTACATTTCTTAAAAAATATATGGGGACTAAGTATTCCCAAAGAGATTTAAAATGTTTTCACATTTAAATAAGAACTGAAAACTAAGATTTCCAAAGAGTCTTCGGGCTAGTTTTTAGAAAAGAGTAATAGCTTTCTAAATGAAGCAATAAGGGAAACTGAGATTTCCAAGATAGACTTTGAGCTAAGTTTTTGAGAACTAATCTCAAATCACAGAAGAAGTATGTTTTTAAAACATAAGACCTAGCATATTTTGGGAGTTGTATTGAGCATCGAATCGCTGGCGAGCACGAGTTTAGATAACTCATGTCTCCATAAAACCATGTAGCCACCATTGGTAGAAAAGGGTAACACTTTTTAGATGAATCATTTTCACAGTGGACTAATGGATCCACTAAGTTAAGTTAGGTCCTAATTGATGGCAAGGTATAGGATGGTCCTTAACAGCGTAAGGTGAAGTGTTGTATCATCACTATAGCTCTTAAGTGATGGTTGTCGGTTAGAGAAACAACCACAGAAGTTATTGTATTTTTATATACATCATTTGATTGTATTTTCATATACAATGCAGAGTTATGTTGTATCCTTATTATATACACAGAGTTGACATCATGTTTTTAAACAACTTTTTTTTTATATTGCACTTGTTTTAAACTGCTTTACATTGAAATGAGTTCAGTTAAGTATCAAGAGTTGAGTATTTTAAGTTGAGTACCTTAGGTTGAGTATCTTGAGTTCATCTGTACTTCATTGAATCACTACAAAAAAAATAGTGTTTACTGATGGATATTTGCGACGTAATCAATTCCGTCGCTATATAAATACGGATTAGCAACGAAGTAGTCATTTCATTACAAAATTTACAAATATTTTTTTGAGTTAAAATATAGCAACGGATTGGCGCGGAATATGTTTTTTGTCGCGAAATAATAGCGGGAAACTTTGGCGCCTTAAATTTTGCTACAGATTTTGCAACAAAGTAAGTGTTATAAATTTAATGATATATTGCGACGGAATTAGTGACGTCCAAGCGTTGCTAGAATGTAAAATATATTTTATGGAATTTAAATTACTATTGATGAAAATTTCCGTCTCTAAAAATTAATGTAAATAATTATATTTATTTATAGCGATGGAATATCAGAATCAATCGCTAAGTTCGTTGAAATAATTTTTATCAAGTCATCAGTCATTGAAAGAACAAAAAGGAAACAAAAATTACAATCCCTAAAAAAATAGGGTTTTATCTCTCTGTGAAACATTCCAAGAGCTGCGCAACAGCTAAGTTAAGAATTCTCCGGTCTCCTTCTCCTTTCTCCGGTCTCCTTGAGGTAAAAATTCAATTTCTCTGGTATCCTTCTCCTTTCGATTGCTCTCGTCTTTCTCTCCTTTCGATTATTCCCGTCTCAGGTGAAATTGTTTCAGTCTCAGGTTCACGGTGAAATTGCTCCTGTTTCCTTCATCCTCAGGTGAAAGGTGAGCTTGTACCTTTGGTAATTTCTCTTTTTTCATATGTTCAGTGAGCTTCTAGTGCGGTGAAGAGGAGGGTTTTGACTTCTATTTGGTGAAAAATAACTGGGGAAACGGGATGGCGTTATCAAGGAAGAACATTAGTAATCTGAAAATTTTCTTGGATACGTAATGTTTGGCATATTGATAAACCACATTGTCTACTAAACTCACTCTAACACGATGAAAAATCGCCGGTAAAATCACATCTGATGGAAGTTCTTCTTCTGCTTCACCACCTAAAACTTGTAAGCAGTGTCTCAAAAATAAAATGATACTTGTTATTTACGTACACATTATAAGATACTTGTATTTATTTATTGTATGTGCTCTTTAAGCATTGCAGGTAGCTTAGCAAATCTTATAGATATAACTTCCTAAAAGTTGATAGAAAAAGAGAATCCAAAAAAAAAAAAAGATAAATAGGTATTGACATGATTTAGCAATTAGATTTAAATAATGTACATATCTCAATGATGTTTTAAGATAAGAGTGTGTGCTTTATCTACTTTAGCATTCACAATGAGATATGAGATGCGAATGAAGCATTTCAATGGCTTAAATTAGCTTCCACCTTCATTATCAAAAGAAGAGATCTTCTATTGTTCTTAGTCTCTTCTTATGAAATTGTTAGTAGAAGCTTCAACACTAGTTGTTTGGTACTTTTTTTCTAAAGGTTTAATGTGTTATCTATAAATTTTTATCATGATCTCGATGAATTGTATGTGTTTTCCTTGTGTATTTTCTTTAGTGTTGAAAGGATTGAGTTAACTATTGTTTTTAGTATTTTACTTTATTTCGTTACTGTTGTTTGCTTCTACTTTGCTCTAATTTCTTATTTTGAATTTTTTTCAGATTTTTTTTTACTCTAATCTTACTTGCTTTTACTTTGCTTGACGAAATTCCAGATATCTCGAAATAATAGTGACAAGAAGACTCCAAGCTTTTCACTTTCTAGTCACTTCCTGGAGAAAGGTAACGTTTCCTCCGTAATCTTCTCCTTGTCTTCTTCTATTCATGATATGCCTCGCTAGTCTATTTTTGTGCCACTGTTGTTTGTAGATGAGAATTGATTACATTAATTTGCTATACATGGGTTCTTAATGTATTTTGTTGATTCATATAAATGTGAAAGTTGTCTTTTATCGTTTAGTATTTAGTATTCATGCTTAATTGTTCCTTTTTGTTTGAATCTATTTTTGGTGACTACTCTTCGCTAGTCGTAAAATCTCTGTTCTTCGTTTTCATTGTCTATAAGCCTATGTTTTACATTTAGTTTTGCTACTGTTAATGATGCTTTCTTTTCAACTGTATTGCTTCAATACCTTTTGTTTGTCATCAATTTTGTGGGACTAAGTCTGCCTAGTGAAAAACTGTAGAATTTTTTTTTTGCCTAAATGCTTGTTTTGTTCTTATTTGATGAATGTGAATGAGGGTACCTTCTGGTCCACAGTTTGTGCCTGTTACTATTTTTTATTCTTGTAAATTTAAACTTTATTTGGAACATGAATAATCTAGAGTGTTGTTGGATGTATGATAGGTTGGATGGTCGAGGGACTATAAATTCTAGTTTTGTAATTGGAGTGGATAAATTTATCCAATTTGCATATTTGCAACAGAATAGCATGAGCACAAATAAAGTTAGATGTCCATGTAAGCAATGTCACAACTTTAGGTTCATGGATGTTGAAACGATTAAGCATCACCTTTATAAATCTGGATTTGTTGATAATTATTTTATCTGGAAACATCAAGGAGAAAAAATATGATTGGTGAGATTTCTTGTGATCAAGATTTGAATGGTGGTGCTACACCTGAATTAGGATATGATAATCCATACCGTCAAATGATTTTAGATTCAGCTGGTCCTAACTTTCCCCAAGGTTCAAGTTGGCAACCTTTTGGCAATACTGAAGATGAGTCATCTCATCCTTGTGAACCTTCAATGGAGGAAGATCCTAATCCCGAGTCTCCAAAATTATATTATTTGCTACAAGCAGCTGATGCAAAATTATATCCCGGTTCTTCCCTCTCTCAACTTGTTGTTGTCTCTCGAATGTTAAATATTAAAAAGGAGAACAACATGTCACAGAGAGGTTATGACCAAATGATGCAATTGTTGAAAGAGGCTTTACCTGAAGATAACATAGTGCTTAATAGCTACTATCAGACCAAGAAGCTAGTGCGTAGCTTGGGTTTGCCAGATGAAAAGATTGATTGCTGTAAATCAGGATGTATGTTGTATTGGGTTGATGATGAACACCTTACATCTTGTACATTTTGTGTACATGATATATACAAGCGTCGTGTTGGCTCTCGTAAGAGGAAATTGATACCTTACAAGAAAATGTATTATTTTCCTTTGATTCCTAGATTGCAAAGATTGTATGCATCTCATGCTTTAGCTGCTGACATGAGATGGCATCATGAGCATACAAAAGAGGATGGTGTAATGTGTCATCCATCAGACTCTGTGGCTTGGAAGCACTTCAATGACACTCATCCTTTTTTTTTTCTAATGAACCAAGAAATGTAAAGTTGGGATTATGTACTGATGTTTTCCAACCATTTTGTCAGTCTGGGAACAGATATTCTTCATGGCCAATGATTGTCACACCTTATAATTTACCTCCCGGAATGTGTATACAAGAGGCCTATATGTTCTTAACAGTCATTGTTTCAGGGCCAAACAATCCCAAACATAAAATTGATGTTTATTTGCAGCCTCTAATAAAGGAATTGACTTTGTTGTGGGAGACAAGCGTGTAAGCATTTGACATCTCAAAAAAGCAAAACTTCCAACTAAGGGCAGCTTTGATGTGGACAATCAGTGACTTTCCAGCATACTCTATGTTATCAGGATGGATTACTGTAGCTAAGTTTGCATGTCCCTATTGTATGGAGGAAACATAATCTTTTAGATTGACCCATGATAGGAAAACATCTTGGTTTGACTGTCATCGGATGTTTCTTGACCAACATCAATCATTTAGGAGAGATCGTAAGAACTTTCTTAAAAGAAAGATTGTCCAAAGATCACCTCCTCCCTATAGAATAGGATAGGAAATATTGAATAAAATTTGTGATTTGGACATAAGAAAAGTAACGGAATTAGATGCAGAACAATTTAATCGAAGAGTATGTAAGTCTTCCGGATGGAAAAAGAGAAGCATCTTTTGGGATTTGCCTTATTGGAGTTCTAGCATCATTCAACATAATATTGATGTCATGCATATTGAAAAAAATGTGTTTGATAATGTGTTTAACACCGTTCTTAGTTTTGATGACAAAAACAAAGACAATCACAATCACGTCAAGATACTGTAATGTTTTGTAATCGACCTCAATTGGCAAAGGATACTAATGGAAATTATCCAAAGCTATATATACGATAGATAAGGAAGCAAGATCTATCTTGTTCAATTTGGTGAAAGGCTTAAACTTTCCAGATGGGTATGTTTCCAATTTGGGTAAATGTCCAGACAAAAAATCGAAAAGGATATATGGCATGAAAAGTCATGATTGTTACGTGTTCATTCAACAACTATTGCCTATTGCCTTTCGCGAACTACTTCCTAGTAATGTGTGGCAAGCACTTACAGAATTGAGCTTATTTTTCAAAGATCTTACTTCTACAACTCTACGAGTTGATGACATGGAGAGATTAAAGATATACATCCCACAAATCTTGTGCAAGTTAGAACGTATATTTCCTCTCGGATTCTTTGACTCAATGGAAATCTTCCTGTACAGCTTCCATATGTTGCAAGGATAGCTGGACCTGTACAATATCGATGGATGTACCCTTTTGAAAGGCAAATGTACAGCTTTATATAATATTAGTGACTAGTATGCCATATATTTTTATCTTCTAATGTAATGGTCCATACAGGTTATATATTTAGGTATCTAGGAACTCTTAAAAGGATGATTGGAAATAAAGCTAGTGTTTAGGGTTCCATTTGTGAAGCATACTTGACGATAGAGTCAACAAAACTATTTTCTCATTATTTTGAACCTCATGTCATGACACGTAATCATAACGTGGACCGTAACGATGATGGTGGGGATAAAGAAGATATTGAAGGAAATTTATCAATATTCTTCCATCCAGGTCGACTATGGGGAGAAGCAAAAAAAAGGGATTTATCCCTTGAAGAAATAAAGGTTGCCCAAACTTATATCTTACTAAATTGTGAGGAGGTTGAGACATTTGTGAGGTAACAAAAGTTAGTTTTATTTTCTTAATGATATAAAAATATCCTTAAATCACGACTTTTCAATTGAATTTACTTTTTAGTAATGAAGTATGTTCAAGCAACGTTTGCAAGAAGAATTTGCGAATCTATCTCAGAGTCAAATGAACGAGAGTCTTGAAGAAAATTCCTTTATATGGTTCAAGGAATTTTTGAGTATTGTGAAATTATCTTTTATACAGTAATATACTTAAATTTAGTTTTAAAATTTACTAACTCTTACATTTTTTTAAAAATAGGTCCAATGCAATCCCATTGATAATGAATTCTTGCGTAGTCTTGCTCAAGGACCATTAATAGACGCTACATGCTATTCTGTATATTTTGTGAATGGATACAAATTTCACACAGAATGTCATGGTAGCACAAAATCAACAATGAATAGTGGAGTTTATATCTCGAATTCAAATTTTAGTGATTACTATGGACGGATAAAAGAGATATTACAAAATGAATATCGTGAATCACCTTTAAAGCAAACTGTATTATTCAAATGTGAATGGTTTGACCCAACTATGGAGTTGGTGTTAAAAGGAACAGTCAATACAAATTGGTTGATATTAACCATCGTCGTTGCTATAAAAAAAATCTGAACCTTTTTTATTCTTGCAATGCAAGCAACACAAGTGTGTTATGTACCTTATCCTAGCAAGAAAAAGGACAATGATGATTGGGTAGCTGTGATGAAGGTCAGACCTCGAAATTTTATTGAATTTCCTAATGAGGAAGTGTCAATAGTTTCAGAAGTAAATGTTCCATTTCAAGTTGAAGAAGTTGAAGTCCATGAGATAGATATGACAGTTTCCGTTGATGAGATTCTACTCTTAAATGATCCAAATGGAGATTTAATTGAAATGGATGAACCTATTGATGATGGACTTTTGCAAGAGAATCATGAAATCCACATTAGTATCAACACAAGAAGAGTATGAAACTAATGAGGATGAGGATAAGGTGAGGATAAGGATGAGGACGAAGATGAGGATGAGGACGAAGATGAGGAAGAGGATGAGGAAGAGTTTGAAGAAGACAGTGACTAGTGCTTGATCATTTGCTATTGTATTTTCACTATATTTTGTTTGTTTCTGATTTTCAATCGAGGATAATCTATTGTAGTTTCTGCTTTTCAGTTTAGGATTTAAAAAGAAATAGCTCTTGTCTTTGAACTACGAGTGCTTAATTTCTTATTTCAATTCCTAATTAAATCTTTGGGAGACTTATTGTAATGTAAATTTTTTATCATTAAATTACGAGTGCTTAATTTCTTATTTCAATTCCTAATTAAATCTTTGGGAGACTTATTGTAATGTAAATTTTTGATCATTTCTTTGAATTGAATGACATTACTTGACAGTGATTGTGTAACCATCAGTTTCTGGTTCCTTATCAGAAGCACATGATAGATTTCATATCAACAAGATCTTACAAAGACATTTTTTATATTTCATCTTTGTTCCAAATTATCTAACAACAGTGTTTTTTTTTTGTTTATAGGTATGACTGGAGTTAGAGGTCGTGGAAAATCCTCGGGTAGGAGTAATCCTGCTGTTTGTGTAAGCATGCCAACTATTCCCAAGCCCACTAGATTTTCTCCTCGAAAAGGTTGTATCTCGACCAATATTGTAACGTCAACTTAGAGTATTAGCCCAATCATCTCTAAGACATCTCCAGTTACACCAAATGAGAGTAACCGAATAGGTTAGGGTCTTTCTACCCACAACAATGTTCTGGAGCTTTATCAGAATTTCATTCTTAGTGTAAAGCTTATGATATAAGTTCATGAACCCTTCAGTGTTGTTACTTTTGTTTTAGATAGTTACTCTTGTATCTCCAAGTACTAATTTTTTTACTTGATCAACAAGCTCTTAATTACAGAGACAATTTCATATTTCAGCATTATTGTTCCATGTAATCTCATTATCTAACAACAATGTTTTTTTTTGTTTATAGTTATGGCTGGAAGCAGAGGTCGTGAAAAATCTTCAAGTAAGAATAATTCTGCTATTCGTGTGAACATGCAAACTATTCCCAAGCCCACTACAGTTTCTCCTCAACAAGGTGGTACCCCGACCAATATTGAAACGTCAACTCAAAGTACTAGCCCAACCATCTCTGAGACACCTCCAGCTACACCAAATGTCAGTAATCTAATAGGTCAAGGTCTTTCTACCCGTAGCAATGTTCCAACAGGTAATACAAATAGAGTTGCTGAAGGCGAATCAAACAGTAGCCATCCAAGGACCCTTTTCTTTCTAACTTCTGCAGGGTTAGTCCATTCTTTTAATTTTATTCCTACTTGTTGTGTTGTTGACACTTGATGTCTTTGAATTCTGATTTATGGTAGCCCTCCTAATAACCTCTTCTAATTTATACAGACTTGAACCTCCTCAAATATGCTCTACTTTCATATCCAAATCTTTCAAAAGTGAGGTTGATCCTAATGGAATCAATTGGAAAGGTGTTTCAAATGATATAAGAAATGGTTATTTTGGATAATTTAAGGTATATGTTTTCATCGTAAGTGATTTTAGCAAGTGTATTCTATAGATAGGACAGTAATGTACTACTTTCAAAACTTGTTTCAGAAAAAGTTCTGCTGGGATGTTTCCATTAGTGAAAACGAAGTCAAAACACAATGGATGGTTAAGGCACCATTGAACTATAGGAATTTCATTTCTAAAATAAAAAAAGGAGGAGTTAGGCCAGGTTGCGTACCAGAAGATGTGTGGAAAAGATGGATGGAGCTTTGGGGAAGTACAGAGTCTATTATGAAATTAGAAATTAATTCGCAACATCGTCGTGGCGTTCGTGAAACTGTTGTTGGGACTCACACTGGTGGCTCTATTTCTATCGAAGAACATCGCAAGAAACTTGTGAGTATATATATATTCTACAAACTCTATAACTAACATCTTCTCTTATATGATATATATATATATAACGTGATTTCTTTTGTATAGGCTATTGAAAAAGGCCGAGATCCCACGCCAAGTGAGTTACATTTGTATGTTCATACACATGGACATGATGGAAAAAACATTTGTTGGTGAGCGTTCTCGAGATATCCATGTAAGTCTAAAACTTGGAGGTGTTTTGGTTCTTTCCCACTACAGTTTATGGTGCATTTTTTTACTGTTTTAAAGTGTATTTGTTGCTGCTGTTTGGTACAGTTCTAATGATGTTTTGAGACTTTTCAATGCGATTCTAGTATCTTTTTAGAGAGAAACTACTGGCACTATTTTGAGGCTTTTCGGGTGCAATTTTTTACTATTTTTCGGTGTGATTGTACTGTTGTTTTACAGTGACTCTAGCTTTCAAAAGTCACTCACTGATGAACTTAGCGAGTGTTGGGGTAGGGTGATGGAGAGGGGGATTTCCTGAATAGTTAGTTGTCATTGTCTGTGTGGTACTGTAATAATTAACATGATCTTCTCTTGGTGTGGATGTTGTTAGCAATTACTTCTCTACCCATTGTTTATTACCATAGACACAACAACTGCTGCACTAGATAGAGGTATTGATAAGTTCTCTTAGAGGGTATGACAAATTCTAGACAAATGGTGTACACATCTATGAATTCCATTCTAGTGAACTTGTGAAGTTTTTTATTTCTATCAGTTTGCTAAGTTTCAAAGGCATGCCTCATCTGTACTCACATATACTACTTTATCTTTGTAAACAGCAGCTGGTATATTTTAATGAATCATATGAAATAGTATCAAACTTAACTGAAAGTGACATCTTTATTCTTAGTGTTTCTTCCACTCTCTACACTGTACTGAGCATGACTTTGTCTATTATCTGCATTTTCCTTCATAATTTGGTTTGTTCCATATCATTATTGCTTTCTCATTTTCTCTACTTATTATAGGATAAATATGAAGAAATATTAAAGGAAAAAACATTGTCTGAAACTGATATTGATCAATATGAAGCTATTACCAAGCTGTGGAAGGAGAAACGAAAAGAATAATATACTATCTTGGATCTGAAGCAAAAAATTACGATGGGCAGAAACTTTGTGAATCATGATCATTACCTCATCCTTTTTCTCAATCAACATCGACAACAAATTTGGACGAGTTTGTAAAGAAAATGATGCCTGCATCAACTAGTCATCTTGGACCTATTATTGTTGAGCAGGTGTAGGCATTGATTACTCCATTAAGCAATCCATCATCTGCGGAGCCCATGCCTCCTGCTAGTAATGTGGACGAGGTTGATACCTCTATTTCCAGTTAATACCTCCACAGCTTCGGTTTTGGATAATGTCATACTTTTTGGAAACTAGAAATATCGCGTAGTAATATTTTGATGAACATGGGTTTATTTAAGAGTACTTAATAGTTTTCTTTTTATATTTTAACCAGAAATATGTTGTTCTGGAGTTTTCTATTTATATATTATGAATCGTCTATGGGTATTATATTATATGAATGTTTGTTAAATTTGGATGATTTATCAATTTTAATTTAATATATTTCAGCAGTGCATAAGAACAATTTTAGCAGCAAATTTAGCTACTATTTGGTCGTTGCTGTAAAAAGAATGCTGGCGACGGATCAACGACAATTATTAAGGCCTAATATGTTGTTACAAAATATGTTATGACGGAAATTTTGTTGTAAAATAACGAAATGAATTATGAAATTAGCAACAAAACTATAAAAATATAATGACGAATCTTTTCATCGATAAAATGTGGCGATGGAAATGTTTCGTCACTATGACGTCGCTAAAATTGAGACGAAACATCATTTTTGGTCATAGAATTATGAAATTAGCAACAAAATTAGATAAATATAATGACGAATCATTCCGTCACTACAATATGGCGACGGACATAGTTCGTCACTCAGACGTCACTAAATTTGTGACCGAACTCATTTTTAGTCACTATGAGTTTACTGACGAGCATAATAGCAACAGTCAATATTCCGTAGCTAATCTGCCGCTAATCATGATTAGTGACGGATTTTCTTCATATAGTGATGGATTGTTGCCATCGCTAAACACTGTTTTATTGTAGTGAGTCGAGTATCATATCTTTGAAGTTGAGTATCTAATCTTGGAGTTGAATATCTAATCTTTGAGTTGAGTATCTTATTCTATGTTTGAGTTGAGCTAAAAAGAGGTAAGTATGTTTCCTTTTTATCAAGTACAAATATATCTTTTATGCTTTAGAATTCCCCTTACATGCTCGTACATTCCACGTACTGAACCATTTGGCCTGCATCTTTTGATGATGTAGATCCAAGTATTCAGAATCATCAATAGGATCTTTGTTGATATCACATAGAGTTCAAGTTAGCTAAGGTTAGCCTCCTTGCTTCCGGAGGATACCATTTACTTTTAGCTTTTAGGAGGTCGTGGGTCTTGTCCCTGTCACGACCGGAGTTTGGACCCTAGCCAAAACCGGCATCGTTGACCTCTCAGAGGTCGCAAAGCAGCCTACATACATCATCGTTGCATCATCTAGGTTAATTTTAGCGGGAAATTTTGAACTTTTTGTTTACTTAGACTTCATAGTGAGAAACATTGAACTCGTATAAGACTATCTACATAAACTCATAAGCATTTCACAACAACCATCTAATGTCAAGATAACCAAATGAAAGACATAGTCATATGTGTATAAATTATAGAGTTGCCAAAACGGCACCAATACAATATCTGAAAATAAATGGGAAAGAAACACTAGCGGAACATACTCCATTAGCACACTATCTACATAAACTCATAAGCATTTCACAACAACCATCTAATGTCAAGTTAACCAAATGAAAGACATAGTCATATCTGTATAAATTATAGAGTTGCCAAAATGGCACCAATACAATATCTGAAAATAAATGGGAAAGAAACACTAGCGGAACATACTCCATTAGCTCATGCCTACATCTAAGATACAATATAAAAGATAGGCATCCTCGAAAGTAATAGGTCCTACCAAGTCCGGATGAATGCTCCACGTTCGGATAACTTCAGCGTAGTCTCGTAAGCTCTAGCATTCACCTGCACCTGCACCTAAAAGTAGAGAGTTGTATTCGATTAGTACACACTTGTCTAAGTATGGGTATATGCAAGAACACACCAAGGACATGCATGATTAAGAAGATCTCTCTCCTAACTATATGAGCTATGGAAAGTCAAGTCAGTGGACTTGCCAAATCGGATTAGGAAAGTCACTATAAGAGTAACATGCATCATCATATATATCATTTTGCAAACAGCACATAACATATTGCACATGTCATATAACATAGTTCATATCATTCCTTCATATGCCATTAGACCATGGAATCATGGACTTGACATTAAGACTTCCTTAATGAGGGCTCAACATATGCGACCTCAACTACGGAGCTTCCTTTAGCAAACACAGAGTCTGCCTCAATCATTCATACGTACTTCATTTTCATTCATTCATATACTAGTGTAAACACCAATTATACCTAGGATGTAGTTTAAGACTTTCATTGGATTAGCTGTGCAATGACCAAGAATAATCTAGTGTCATTACTTAAGTCTAGCTCACCTCTTGATTACCCTATCCTAACACCTTTGGTATCGTTCATTTCATTATGTGCATTATTTGAGGCTGGCCTCTTTCTTTCTTTGGGAACTTTAACCTTAACCGACATAGATCATGTGAGCATCATGAAATCAAGTGTTTAACCACACACCGAAAAGAGGTGGAATCACCGTCCAAAGTGAAGCAAAACATGCTAGCGAATATAGGGACTCGAACCCTTCTAGAACCCTATATTGGCAGTATAGGTTCAAAGGGTAGGAGATATAAGGAGACTCATACCCGTCTGGACGGACAGTCTTATCTCATGAGAATTACACGAACCTCTACCTTCCCGAAAGAAGGATCGCGACTCATAGCTAACCTATCGTGCTCAGTGTAAAGTTCCATTACATTCATCTCATACATCATAGAAGCTGGCTTCTAGCATGAGGCATCATAGATCATTATATGATTTCTCATCCCATCATTACGTATTAAGTGTGAATTTTCCTTACACTTACATATAGAGTGTGATTGAGACTTGTCTCTTAATATTCAACACTCTCTGAGGTGAGTACTGTTGGTGACCTTATATAGGCGTAGGTACAGCTTGTCTCACTTGCACTAGCCTCATTTTATGGTGCCACCCTGTTCTCTCTTAACATCTTTTCGTTTCATCTTTACTCACCTTTCATTATTTGTTAATCGTATAACATACATATGCTCTCTTGGAGTTTACATTGAGTGACATTGATTCTAGACGTAGATACAACTTGTCTATCTTTACTAGCCTATCCTCATGTAGCCATTCTTTCTTTGCTTATTCATCGTTTAGTATATATATAGATCTCTTAGAAATTTCATTTAGTGACACTGATTTTTAGGCGTAGATGCAGCTTATCTCACTTGCCCTAGACTATAATCATGTAGTCACTCTTTTCTTTGCATATTAACTATGAATTCATTCTTAACACTTTCTTTTGGAGTATGCTTGAGATTTGACTTTACATTATTCTACACTTTACTTATGTGAATGTTCATTTCGTCATATGCCAATGCACTTGTCCTTTAGTATGTTTAACACTCTTACATAAACCTCCTAGGTTCACATCATTTCATTACATCCATCTTAGGTTCGCTTACTTTTAAACGTACGCTGGACTTATGGATCCATACGTACAAGACATGAGGCTTCATTCCTAATTCGTCTAAGTGACTCTTACTTACCCAAGATTATGTTGTACAGGACTTATGCACATTGTTGGTATGCCAAGATCTTGATTTCGACTCTTAGAGGCAGCATTCATTAAATATTTGTTCACGTACGACTTATGTGTTAATACGGAATTTGGCAAGGGACCCCGATTTCAAATCCCTTGAGCAACACTAAATACTATATCAAACTTGGTACTTGCAGTTTTCAGATTTGGGGGACCCTAGGTCTATCCCAATCACTTCCGTAATATTTTCCTTTCTTTTCCTCCTCTCTTTTTCGTTTAACGCAAGGAGGTTGTGGGATCAATCCCCCACAAACTCATTCTTTTTCTCTTAATTTTCTCTTAACTTTATCCAAGAGGTTGTGGGTTCAATCCCCACTCACCTCATTTTATTTTTCTCTTTTATATTTCTTCTAACTCTCTCATCTATTCAAGAGGTTGTGGGTTTAATCCCCACTCACCTCAGTTATTTTCTTCCATTTTTTTCTCATGAACTTTTTATGTAATTTGCATTTGGTGAGGTCTTGGGTTCAATTCCCAATGACCTCACAATTTTTTAAAAATTTTAAAACATAGCTCACTTTTCAAATTTTTGGCCGAGACCAACATTTCCAGCAACTGGAAATTTGGTCTATTTCAATCCATCTTTCTCTCAAGTTTTAATGGTTATTCTTGGAGTAATTCGGGTGACATTTTTCCAGCAACATTACCCTTATATGAACATCACAGTTTTAACATTTACGTATACGAAAACACAACATTTATAACACACAAATTTCAGGCAGCAACATAGTTAATTTACAGCACACTCATGCTCAAACAATTAACGTAAAACACTTTTCCGGAATACATCTTTCATTCCTTACATAATTTCTAAATACACATTCAATAAATAATCACAACCAAACCTAAAATTATCTACCAGAAGACATATCAACGCATGCTTTGAATATTTCAAAGGATATAATGACAGGGGCATGCAACGGGGACAACCTTAGATCTCAATTGGAATTTAAATTGAACTTAGGGGTCTCTTGGGAAAGGGACCAAGAGAGAAGAAAACCCATACCTTAATGTTGTTCAACACTTGTTTCAATACTGCCTATTCCCACGACACCACTGCCTCACCACCAAAATCCCAAACCCAAACCGTCGAGAAGAATGTTGTTGATTTTCGTTTTTAGCTTAGCTTTTCATTTGAGTCTTTGTGTGTAGGTTCTTCAAGAGTGAAGAACTATTATTTTGAGTTTTTTTGCTGATCAAAAACGTGAGAATGAGAGTGAGAGACGTGAGAATGAAAGGATAAGGATAAGGAAAGTGTGGTTGAGACTTAGTCAAACTAGGACTCCTCATTATTATTAATATTATTTTTTATTAAAAAGCTTATTTTCCTTTAATTAAATCAGAAAATTAAATATTAATTAATTTAACTAATTCACTAAATACAATAAATTAATTAAATCATTGCTTCCACCAAGGTTCGAACCCGGGTAGAGCAAGATATCGCTCAAAGGGTCAATTTCGTCCCTTCCTACACAAATTGCCCCTCCACCATATTAATTAATTAATTAATTAAATATTTAGGGTAATTAAAATACTACCCTTATCCTGGAAAAGACCATTTTACCCCTAGACCCTACAAACTTAAGATTACCGTTTTTAAGTCCGGTTAAGACTCATCCGGGTAAATCTTCATATTCGGGTGCCCTACATGACTGGACCCAACCTTTCCTAGCTCAACTAACTCACCAAGTTAGTTGGCTTGGCTGTTGCAAGGGTTCAGAGGTCTGGTTCTACGCGCATCAATCCATGTGAACCCGGTCTAATCGTAGGCATTCTAGATACATTAAGCATTACTTAGCATAGTCATTTTAGGGTTGTTACATTATCCCCCCCCCCCTTAGGAACATTCGTCCCCGAATGACACTACACATCATTTTAAAATAAAGATGGTGATTTTCGAAAATATTTTAACATACTTGAGATTTCGCTCTTTCTGAATTAATGTTTTAAACTTACTCTGGATAATGCATATTACTCAAGCTTATCTTGAGCTTCATATTCGATATTGGGGAACTTCCTTCTCAATCGCACTTAACTTGATGCACCTCACAACTCATGCAACACAAATATCATGTCCACGCTATACAAAAACAGCAATATGACATGCAAACATGGATTCATTTTAATTCACATAGTACAATTATTACACATAGGATTTTGGACTTACAACACCAAGTCGACTATTGCACTAAAACTTAGAGTTTCTTAAACAAAACCAGCCTTAGGAGTAGTATATCTAACCCCTTAGATAACATCTTGTTGGCCTTAAGATTTGAAATTGTATGGCTTTGTTGGATTGATCCACGCCCTGCCCATTTATACCCTATCTCGTTTGGCAACTGAAACCTCACTACCCTGGTTTGATAGTCTATGGTAGCATAATACTTATGGAGAAAATCCATACCTAATATATGCAATGCTTTTTTTATTGGTGAATATCTGATTTACATATTAGTAGGTTGGTGCACATGCTTGAAACCTACTAGGAGCTTCGCATTAATAGACTAAGGAACTTCTTCCTAAACTAGTCTCATCAAAGCATACAACATAAATAAACACATAAGTAACATAAGTCAGCAACCAACATGATGACTCCAACATATTAACTTCATACTAGTGCATAAAACCATACACATGAAAAACTAATTTAGGCTACGCACCCAAGTCATCACCAGAGGTGTCTTCCCCTACCCCCCTAGACTTGAGTGCGAAGAATCGTTGCCTCCTTGGAGCCTCTTCACTTGAACCATTCGGTTGAACTTTCTCCTTCCATTTTTCTTGACCTCTCATATACGGACAATGCTTCATCATGTGACCCGGTTTGCTACAAGTGTGACAAGCGTTAGAGCCCATCATACACTCTCCTCCATGCAGTTTGCCACACTTCCTACAAGGTGGCGTCTTCTGAGGTGTATCTACTTCATTGTTTCTCTTAACTCTGGGCTCGGAATCCCTATCATAACGACACTTCGATGAACTTGACTCCCCTTGGTAGGAGAGTCTCTTCTTAAACCTGGGCTTATCCTTGATTTCAGTACTACTCTTCCTTGAAAATTCTCTACAACTTGCCTTGACCTGCTCCCTGCCCTAGTGTGCCTCCTCTTCCTGCTTTCTTCCACTTGCTGGGCATGCACCATCAACCTGCCCGTATCCATTTTATCATGCAACATAGCTGTCAGACTCTTCCACTAGATCCTCTGACACGCCAGTCACAAACCTGCTCATTTCATCCCTGCTATTTGCCACCAGAGAAGAAGCATACTTGCAGAGTTTAACAAATTTCATGGAATATTCCTTGACCGACATACCTCCCTGTCTTAGGTTTATGAACTATTCAACCTTGGCTTCTCGTTGCTCTCTGGGGAAGAGTCTCTCCAGAAAGGCAGCCTTGAGAACATCCCAAGTGATGGGAACATCTCCACGTGCTTGGCTATCAGCCCACATCCAGTACCAAATCTGTGCCACATCCTTGAGTTGATATGCAGTCAAATCAGCCTTCGCCTCCTCATCTACTCCCATGGCACAAAGGATCTTGTGGACCTCATCCACGAACTCCTGGGGATCCTCATCGGTCTTGGATCCGTAGTAAACTAGGGGTTTATTCTGGTGAAGTCCTTCAACCTGCTATCTATGGTGCTAGCATGAGGATTCTCTCTGGAAACACCCTCTATAGTGGTGTGAGTCGTGATGGCTTGAGCCTGAGTAGTGATGGCATGTGTTATCTGTAGCAAGCAGTGGCGGATCCAGGATTTAAAAGTTGTGGGTGCTCACTTCCTTAAACATAAACATGTTAGCAATCGCATACGGTAAATGTATACTAACTCAATATCTTTAATTAAAAAAAGTAAATGTATACTAACTCAAACTCTTTAATAAAAAAAAGTAAAAAAATAAAACAATGATCAATATTATAATCATGAAAAAAAAACCTCTACTTATATGTCACAATGACCTTCTACTAATTGGTCAAGTCATAATTGTGCTTGACGACTTTTCATATGTTGAAAATGATAAATAATTGCATCCTTACTTACATTTGCGAATATCTTACGTTCTACATAGCAAACTAAACAACCATTCACAAATTCATCACCAATACTATTACGAAGTTCATTTTTAATGTACTTCATGGATGAGAAAGCTCGTTCCACAGATGCAGTAGCAACGTGAAGAATGAGAGTCCACTTGATAAGTGGACAAGTTTGATATAGACAGCAAGATCACTAATTCCATTCAAGTTGAAGAACCTCTTGTTAGAACCACAAGCACAAATTATAAAGCTATCAAGCTGAAAACTGAGATCCCAAAGCTTGTTGCTGTCAAACTCATTCATATAATATTCAGCCAACCTCATTATCTTGCCTTTATCAAAACTACCGAATGAATTAACTGGATTCAAACTAGCCATACCGAGAATTAAGTCAGTATTCACAGCATCGAAATGATTTGAAGCTCTTGAAGATGCAAATCAATAACAACATAAAATATTTCAACATGCAAATGATGAGAATATGTAACATCAAGATCTTTACGCTTTGAATTTCTAGGAAAGTAGCTAGAATTCATCTCCGGAATGGCTATATCATGTTTATCACAAAAAGAAGAGACATCATCCATTAATGATTCGAATTCATTATCCCTCATATTTTGTAATCTTTGCTTTGTAAGAGCAAGAAATCCCGTAGCATTGACAATATCTTGGTACATCCTTTGTAATGAGGAGCTCAATTCATTTGTCATCATAGGAACTTTCCACATTAAGTGCAGCAGAAAGGCAAAATCAAATTTCATAACCACAAGAGTTTTAGCAAGAAGTCTATTAGTATAGTTTGGAAACTCGCATCCAGTAAATTCAAGCACATGAATAACTGATGGAAATAGAACAATAAGATTATCTAATGTTTTATAATGAGAACCCCAATGAGTATCACCTGGCCATTGAAGTGCACGTTCTTGATTTAATCCTCGCCCGGTATGCACTTCTCCTGATATGAGCAACTCCTCTAACTGTTCAGCTTGGTGCTTCCGAAGTAAACCACTGCGCTTAAAAGATGATGCAAAAATATTTAACACATTAGTAACTAAGCAAAAAAAATTCATCTACATTTGAGTACTTCTTTGCAAAAGCCACTAGTGTTAACTGCAATTGGTGGGCAAAACAATGAATGCAATATGCCGATGGAGTCTTATTCAAAATTAAAGTTTTAAGACCATTTAGATGTCCTTGCATATTGCTAGCTCCATCATGGCCTTTCCCATCGATTTGAGATAGACTTAATGAGTGATCTGAAAGAAAAGAGTAGATTGCTTCCTTTAATGAACAAGCAGATGTATCACTAACATGAACAATACCAACAAATCATTCTATCACTTCTCCTTCTTTGTTAACATATCTCAAAACAAGTTTCATTTGCTCCTTGTCTGATATATTTTTTGATTCATCGACTAGTATCCCAAAATAATCCCCATCTAAATCTTCAAGAATAGATTTGATTGTTTCCTTAGCACAATGTCACGACCCAAAACGAGCCGCGAGTGGCACCCACACTTATCCTACTATGTGAGCGAACCAACCAATCTAAACCCCAACAGTTCAACCATAAATAACATAATATAATGCGGAAGACTTAAAACTCATTAATGAAAATCGATTAAATAACTTCTAAAAACTCAATACTTATTATTCCCAAAAACTGGAAGTCATCACCACAAGAACATCTATCCTCAAAATACTAAATCTAAGAATATCTAGGAAGCTAAAATAATAAACAGTTAGTCCATGCCGGAACTTCAAGGCATCAAGACATGAAGAAGAAGATCCAGTCCAAGCTAGAAGCATTAGCTCACCCTGAGATCCGACGTGATGAAGACTGGCTAGAGTTGCGGTTGAGTTGAAGACGATGGCACGTTTGCTGCACTCCACAAATATCAAAGAAAAACAATTACAAGTAGGGGTCAGTACAAAACACGAGTACTGAGTAGGTATCATCGGCCAACTCAAAATAGAAAGCAATATATTTCAGATAATAACATAAAATCAACTAATATTCTTAACAGGTGACAAAAACGTTTACCATAACCCTTGGCCACAACACCAAGCACATTTATGAGGATTCAAGCCTCCACACCATACTCATTTGGGAAACAAGTTCTTTAGATTGAGTATATTAACATATTTCAAGATTCATTCTCTTTTCTATCCTAGTGTCGGAATGTGACACTCCGATCCACTACTATCCTGGTGTCAGAACGTGACACTCCGATCTATCTACTATCCTGGTGTCGGTTCTTGACACTCCGATCCATCTACTATCCTGGTGTCGGTTCGTGACACTCCGATCCATCTACTATCCTGGTGTCAGTTCGTGACACTCCGATCCATCTACTATCCTGGTGTCAGTTCGTGACACTCCGATCCACTAATATCATTCTTTTAGTTTATCAAACCTTCTTTTACGCCAAGACATCATCATTAACAAAGAGGTTTTAAGGTTTAAGATTCAACAGCCTCATCACGCTAATTCATCACAATTATATAATCACATCATGCATGCACACAATTAAGCATATAGGAGACTTTACATAACCTACCTCCACCGAAGAATCGTGATCAAGCAATCTACTTCCCAAGCCTTTTTGTTTTCCTCTTCGTTCTCCCTTCTCTCGTTCGTTTCTCCCTCTCTCTCTGTTCTTTCTATTTTTCTTATTCAAAACCCTTTTTCTTTTACCCTAGTTGTCATATAATTATGTATAAAAGATGATAAAAATAAACCACTATTTATTTCAAGGTTATCTCCTTTAACCCCCAAGTAATTGATTATTAACATTAACCCACTAACTTTATAATTATAAGCATGAATAGTCCAAAACGCCCCTTTAAAAACTTTAGCAGAATTCCGACCCAGTCAGGGTTAC
>NC_028639.1:61199188-61209101 GCF_001406875.1 Solanum pennellii
CCAATACATATCATTCGCTATTAAGAGTTTACTATGAAATAGCATAAACCATAACCTACCTCCACCGAAGAATTGTGATCAAGCAATCTACTTTCCCAAAGCTGCGTTCTTCCTCTCTCTCAATCGATCGTTTCTCCCTCTCTCTCTGTTCTTTTTCTTTTTCTTATTCAAACCCTTTTTCTTTTACCCTAATTGTCATATAATTAAGTATAAAAGATGATAAAAATAACCCACTTTTTATTTCAAGGTCATCTCCTTTAACCCCCAAGTAATCGAATTATAAACATTAAACCAATAAACTTTATAATTATAAGCAGGAATAGTCCAAAACGCCCCTTAAAATATTTAACAGAAATCCGACCCAGTCAGGGTCACGCAGCCTGTGACGGTCCGTCACAACTGTGACGGTCCGTCCTGCACGTCCGTCACAAAGTTCAGAGACTGAATTTCACTAAAGGGTCTGTGACGGTCCGTCGTGCCCACGACGTTCCGTCCTGCCATGTCGTCGCGAAGTTCAGAGAGTTGTTCTCAGTACCCAATTTTTCATAATCTAAGTGTTTTGGAATCGCTTTTTCATTTTTCCGATTTTTTCTCTCTCTAGAATTCTCTCAAGAATTTTGCGTGTTCGCGGTAGCTGATCGACGAAATTGATCGGCAAATTGTGTTGGAATGGATGAAAATCCAGTGGATGAACGATTTCGACCCCCAGATCCGTCATTAGGAGTTGGAAAATCGAATGTTCATTCAGCAAATATCGATGCGACGGAAGGATCATCGTCCTCCTCTTCGCACTTGAGGGAAGAGGTATCCAAGTCGCGACTGTAGAGGCGGACATGGATGAGTTGCGTCGCCAAGTCGAACGGAGTCGAAATACGATTGGAACGGTTGGGGAAGTCTTAAGGATGGATGAACAAACGAATTTGGGAAGAGTGGAGTCGCAGGCGATTGAGGCGGCGAAATCGCATGCGATAGAGGCGATGGAGGCGGCAAAATCGAGTGCTGATACAAATCGATTGGAAGTTTCTCGACAAGAATCTGTTACTGGAGAATTATCCCATGGTATCGACACACATATTCAACCAAGTGGGGAAGAAAGGGGAGTTCGAAACATCGAGTCTCGACAGGAAGGTGCAATGGTGGAATCGCAGCAAAATCTTCAAGAACATGGTAATCGCGATGGTAATCAACTGGGTAATCCATCTATACAATCTCAACATCGTATTATCAATTCGAATAAGGAAATAACAATACATCCACAACATCAACAACCTTCAAATGTTACTGCAAGAAGCCCAACTTCGAGAACTGCAGTTCATCTTATGAATAACCGTCAAATTGCTGGGAATTCATCAGAATTATTCACTCAACAAGGCAAGAATCAAGGTAATCCTCCTATTACCAATACTACTCATGATGGTAATATTCAAGAAACTGGGAGAATGAAGGATTCTGTTAGAACTCAAGATTATCAAAATAATTTTCCTAAGATTTCTAGTAACTTTGATAGACCTAGTAATCGAAACAGGAATGATAAGAATGATCCTCCTGTAGGCAATACTGATAATTGGCCTAGGAAAGATCAACCTCAAGAGCCTGCTCCATACACTGTGATTCAAACCTATGCTGATAGATTAAGGTTTAATCAATCTAAGAAGGGTGTAAGTATTAATTTGAGTGAGCCTGAAATTACTACCAAACAGGGCCTTCCAGCAGTTTTATATGTAAAGGACGAAATTGTTAAAGATTTGGCTTCGACCTGTAAGTATACATTGATTGGGAAGTTTATATACACCATGCCTAGAGTTGAACTAATTAGGAAAAACTTTATCCTACAAACTCAACTTTCTGGAGGTGTAAAAATTGCACACTTTAATTCTAGGCATGTTTACATAGACCTAGACAATGAGTTGGATTACAATATGGTGTGGACAAAACAAAGAATGACTATTGCTGGACAAGTCATGAGAATCCAAGCTTGGACTCCAACATTCAAACCTGAGGAAGAAACTCCTCTAGTCCCTATATGGATATCTTTGCCTGAATTGCCTTGGCATTGTTATAATAAGGAGTTTATTACCAGCCTTTTATCCCCAATTGGTAGAGTATTGTATCTAGACTCAGCATCTATTAACAAAACTAGAGGTAGCCAGGCTAGAGTGAAGGTTCAAGTGGACTTAACTAGAGACAGACCTCCACATATTTGGATGGGATACATAGGTGAAGACATAACAGATGGAAGATGGCAAAAAATAGAGTATGATAGCATACCAGACTACTGTTTCTATTGTAAGCATCAAGGACATAAAGAATCTGATTGTATTATCAAACAAAGGGATGCTGAGAACAAAAGGAAAAAAGAGATGGAAAAAAAACAAAAATAGACAGGACAGTGTTTACCATAATACAGAAGATATGCAGAATCCTCAGAATGTGGAAACAGGTAGAAGGGAGTTAGATCATAACCACCAAAGACAACAAATATATGGAGATCAACAACAGTTGGTACAGGAGGAATGGCATACACAAAGGAGAAGGAACCAACCTCAACAAGTTCGATTCAATGCAGACAGAGTGATTGTTCAACAATCTCAGGCTCAGACAGGTATTGTTTCTATTCCTACCAAAAATACTTATATTGATTTGGAAGTGCAGGAATTTACAACAGAAGAAGGAGGAGAAGAGGAACATACTATGCAAGAGCATAGACCTCAGAATGTTCCCTTAAACAGGATTTCCCAAAGTCATGCCTATACTACTGGAGTCAATGAGCATGTACATCACACAAATAAACAACAAAGAGCTGAAGTACAGGTATCTAGAACTGAACAAACTGGTTACCCAAAAGAGAAAAATACCAGACCAGGTATTGACTCAATGCTCCCCTCCCCTGCACCCCTTAATGTTACTGATTCTGGTATAGCTGTTGTTGGTGTAGCTGTTGGAGGAGAGGATGGAAGTTGTCAGGAGACACTTAGATTATCTAAAGGAAAAAGTAAAATTGGTGAACATGAGTCCTTGCATGATAATGTTGACAAAGAACCTCCTGATAAAAGAGCTCCTAATATTCCTCAATAGACTAGCAATAAAAATAATAATAAAAATCAAGCTAATACTGGTAAGTCCCCTATTGACCATCAAAGAGATGATTTTGATGAGTATAGGGAGCCTGACTCTGAAGATGAGTATGATGTTGATACTCAATCTTTAGTGGAAGGTATTGAACCAGGAGAGGAAATTAATACCTCTGATCAACTTCAAAAGGGCCCTTTACTTCAGTCTTCTAATGTTGAAGAAATTAGAGATGTAACTGGCAAACAAGGTCTTTCTCCAAGGGGAAGAAAATTGCAAAAACAAAATAAACTAACTAGTTCTAGTAAACCTAATACTAGGGCTAGAAGTAGAGGAATTTAATGATTAAGTTGTTATGTTGGAATGTTAGGAGCATTAATACATTTGGTGCTCTGGAGAGACTGATCAACCTTAAAAAAATCCATAATTTGTCTATGCTGGCTATTTTAGAACCTTTTTCTAACTCTTCTCAAATAGATTCTTATAGAATGCAGTTGCTCATGAATCATAGTCACTGTAATCCAAATAACAAAATTTGGTTATTTTGGTCTAATGAGGTTACTTGTGATATTTTGGAAAGTAATCAACAGCATATTACTTGTGAAGTTAGCCATGAGAGTTGTAGTGAGAAGTTTCTTATGACTTATGTATATGCTAAGTGTAAGGATCAGTTAAGGAGACCTCTTTGGGATGATATGTTGAAGTGGTCTGCAACAATGTATCCTTGGTGCAATATAGGTGATTTCAATGTTATATCTTCTATTGATGAGAAGTTGGGTGGTAGAGATTACAATATTAATAAAAGCCTGGAATTTATTAGTATTATTGAGGCTTGTGGCTTATTGGACATGGGGTATAGTGGTCAAAATTATACATGGTGTAACCACAGGAAGGATGGTGCAAGAATATGGAAAAGGTTGGACAGGGGAATGACAAATGATAAGTGGTTAGAAAATATGCCTCATTCTAGTATTACTCATCTTCCATCTGTAGGATCTGACCATTGCCCTTTATTGATGGAAATTAGTGATCTACAGTCTACTGTTATTAAATATTTTAAGTTTCTACACTGTTGGACTGAGAATGAATCATTCTTAACAACAGTTGAGAATTGCTGGAAAAGAGAGGTAATTGGAAATCCTATGTGGATATTACATACTAAGTTGAGAAGGTTAACTAAAACCTTAAGATACTGGTCAAAACAGGAATATGGTGATGTTTTTTACAAGGTAAAACAATATGAGGAGTGGGTTAAAAAAGCTGAAAATGATTTTATTCTGGACAATAGTACAGAAAATAGTGAAAAGTTGAATGCTGCTAATGCTCACTATATAAAGTACTTGAAACTTGAATATAAAATTCTTCAGCAGAAAACTCAGTTGCATTGGTTAAAAGAGGGTGATGCAAATTCTAAGTATTTTCATGCAGTGATTAGAGGTAAAAGAAAAAGAATGGTTATTCATAAAGTTATGGATGACAAAGGGTCCTGGATCCAAGGGGAAGATAATATTGCTAAAGCAGCTTGTAATTATTATGAGGAGATTTTTAATGGCAAGGCTGAGAGGATAAATGATGATACATTACATTGTATTAATCATATGATTACCCAGACACAAAATAATGATCTTGATAGAATGCCTACTGAGGATGAATTGAGAAGTACTATTATGAGTATGAACCCAAATTCTGCCCCTGGTCCTGATGGTTTTGATGGAAAATTTTATCAAGTATGCTATGATATTATTAAAGAAGATCTCTTGGCTGCTGTTACAGCTTTCTTTACTGGTAATAGCATGCCCAGATATATGACTCATGCATGCCTTATTTTATTGCCTAAAGTTGATCATCCTAGCAGACTAAAGGACTTTAGACCTATCAGCCTAAGTAATTTTACCAATAAGATTATTTCTAAGATCATGAGTATTAGATTGGCTTCAATATTACCTATTATTGTATCTGAAAACCAATCTGGATTTGTCAAAGGAAGAAGCATTTCTGAGAATATTTTGTTGGCTCAGGAAATTATTCATGGCATCAAATCACCAAGAGAAGGCAGTAATGTTGTTATCAAGTTGGATATGGTCAAAGCCTATGATAGAGTATCTTGGACTTATACTTGTATAGTCTTAAGAAAAATGGGATTCAGTGAGGTGTTTATTGATAGAGTTTGGAGGATTATGAGTAATAACTGGTATTCTATTGTGATAAATGGTAAGAGGCATGGGTTTTTTCATTCTAGTAGAGGGCTTAAACAAGGTGATCCCTTGTCTCCAGCACTTTTTATTTAAGGTGCTGAAGTTCTTTCTAGACAGCTTAGTCTTCTTTACCATAACCAGCTTTATAGAGGTTTTCATATGCAAAGCAATGGTCCTAAAATCAATCATCTTAGATTTGCAGATGATATAATTATTTTTACTTCTACTGATAGTAATTCATTACACCTGATTATGAAGACTATTGAGGATTATGAAAGAGTTTCTGATCAGAAGGTGAATAAAGATAAGAGTTTCTTTATGGTCACTAATAACACTAAGCATGATACTATTGAAGAAATTATGAGGGCCACTGGTTTTGGTAGGAAGAATGGTCCTATCAATTATTTGGGATGTCCTTTATATATTGGAGGGCAAAGGATTATTTACTATGCTGAGGTAGTACAAAAGGTGATCAAAAAAATTGCAGGCTGGCAGTCAAAGATTTTAAATTTTGGGGGCAAAGTCACACTAGTTAAGCATGTCTTGCAATCTATGCCTATTCATACTCTTGCAGCTATTTCTCCTCCCCAGACTACTTTAAATTGTATTAAAAGGGTTATTGCAGATTTCTTTTGGGGTATTGATAAGGATGGTAAGAAATACCATTGGTCATCTTGGGATAATATGGCATATCCAACCAATGAAGGGGGTATTGGTGTAAGATTGCTTGAAGATATTTGTACTGCTTTTCAATATAAACAGTGGTGGGAATTTAGAACCAAGAATTCTTTGTGGAGTCAATTCTTGAAAGCCAAATATTGTCAAAGAGCCAATCCTGTGGCTAAAAAGTATGATACAGGGGATTCTATTGTATGGAGATACTTAACTAGGAATAGACAAAAGGTGGAACCTCTTATTAAATGGCATATTCATTCTGGTACTTGCAGATTCTGGTGGGATAATTGGTTAGATAATGAACCTCTTGCCATGCATTGTGATCATATATCCAGCTTAAATAACTACCTAGTAGCTGATTTCCTTATTGAAGGTAAATGGAATGAGAGTCTAGTTAGACAGCATGTGCCACCTCTGTTGGTACCTAATATCCTTCAGACTAAATTCAATTATCAAGCAGGCAAAATTGACACTGCTATATGGCTACCTGAAGAATCTGGTAATTTTACTATTGCTTCTGCATGGGATAGTATTAGAAAGAAAAGAAATAAAGATCCTATTAACAATATTATATGGCATAAACACATTCCTTTTAAAGTAGCCTTCTTTATTTGGAGAGCTTTAAAAGGTAAATTGCCTACAAATGATACACTGCAGAGATTTGGAAGTAATATAGCAGATTGTTATTGCTGTTACATCAAAGGCAAAGATGACATTAATCACATCTTGATTAATGGAAACTTAGCCAAACATATATGGAAGACTCATGCAGCAACTGTTGGAGCAGTGCAACTCAATACTAATCTGAGGAATCTATTACTGCAATGGAGGAATCAGCATGCAAAAAATGAGGTACACAAACTACTTATTCATATTTTACCTAACTTTATTTGTTGGAATCTATGGAAAAATAGGTGTGCTGTCAAGTATGGAAACAAGAAATCAAGCATACACAGAGTGCAACATGGTATTTTTAAAGATGTTATGCAGGTTATCAAACTTGTATTCCCTAGTATACCATGGCAATCTAGTTGGAGCAATCTGATCACCATAGTATATCAATGCCAGCAGCAATACAAAATATTCATGGTAAGCTGGAACAAACCAGATTTAGGCACATATAAACTCAATACAGATGGCAGTGCTTTACAAGATTCTGGTAAGATTGGAGGAGGTGGAATTCTAAGGGATCATCAAGGTAAAATAATTTATGCCTTTTCTTTACCTTTGGGTTTTGGTACTAACAACATTGCAGAAGTAAAGGCAGCACTATATGGACTGGATTGGTGTGAACAACATGGTTATAAAAGGATTGTGCTGGAAGTTGATTCAGAGTTGCTGTGCAAATGGATCAACAATACTATAAACATTCCTTGGAAATGTGAAGAAAATGTCCAACAAATTCACCAAATAACTACGAAATTGGATCATTTTCAATGCCGACATATATATAGAGAAGCTAATTGTACTGCAGATTTATTAGCAAAGTGGAGTCACAATCTGGAAATACCTCAACTTTTCTACACTACAAGACAACTTAAGGGAGCAATTAGAGGAAGCTACATATTGGAGAAGATGGGCATACAAAATTTTAGAAGAAGGAAACTCAAGAGAATTAAACATCCACCCTAGATGTTTCATTTCTTCATTTGTGTAATATTGCAAATGTCATTAAACTTATTCATTAACTTTTAGTTAGTAGAATAGGTTTACTCTTTTATTTTCAATCTTGTAAAAGGGAGAGTCTCCCTAATTCATGCTTTCTTAGGATTTTTTCCTTAGATAGGCTTCTTATTGTATAAGGTTGTATTGACATATCTTAGTAGATAAGTCAATTACATACCTATCAAATCGTAGAAGGTAAGGTCTAGCCCCCCTTCTTGTAATATTTGATTTTATGAAATGATAAGGCCTTGGGGTGATGCTAAGCCCCTGACCCACCTCAAGGGTCGTTCAACTAAAAAAAAAAAAGTGTTTTGGAACGAGACCCCCTCGACGGTCCGTCGCGCCCATGACGGTCCGTCGTGGGATCCGTCGACTTAGACAGTTATTGCCAGAAATAAACTCTACTGCTCAAAACGACTAAACAGGTCGTTACACACAAGAAGCAACAATATCCTTTTGAATACTTGGAGAACACATCAGTTCATTTTTTGGAGCTTTTTCTAAAATAATGCTTCCAACATCTTTATATCTCCATACCATTGCAAAAGTTTAAGAAAAATACCTCTATTTGAAGAAGATCGACTCTTATCATGTCCACAAAATGATAATCCTAATTTCAAGAGAAATCTTGTCATATCAATTGAAGCACTCAAGCGACGTCGAGACTCACTTTTTTCTTTCTTGGACTTTTTATTAAATGAAGTGCATATTGATTGTGATTGATTCATCAAATCAAGCATCTTGTTGAAACACTTGTTGTGGATGCTATTTACATCTCCAACATGAGCTCTAAATCTTTCAATAGCTTTGTTCAAAGCTGTAAAACCGGTCTTTGTAAAAGCAACATCAACCACATCTCCACGACTTTCACATTCATTCTTAAACAAGTAGCAACACAAAAAGAATGCAACATCTTTTGTTATGCTATACTCAAACCACTTATGATCATTAAACCAATTAGGAAAAAACTACCGCATTTCCTTCTCAAACTTAGTTTTAGGAAATTTAGGATCCTTAGGTTGTCAAGGCTTTTTAAAAATATAATATCTCCTAATATCATCACGTATATTAGAATTATACTCTGCAATGGGCTTTCTAATTTCCGGATCAGCTTCTAGAGATTCTAAATCAACATGTGAAATAAATGTTTTCTTTTAATTTTTGGAGCTATGGTTGAAGCAGCAGATGGATGAGTAGAGCTAGAACTTGGATGCCCAGTTAATCGATCTTGTGACATACTTATCCATCTCAATTTATAAAGATAAATTCCTACAAAAAAACAATATTATCACAGAATTAATTCACATAATTCAATTAGTTTTTATTGAAATCTATAATTTTCTATCAATAACCCAAACAACAATCAACAATTAATATATCTATTTGATTTTTCAACACCCCAAGCAATTATTAGCAATATATAAGTTAATGAGTACCAAATACGTATACATTCTAAAATTTAATTTTTGAATCAAGTAATTTGTAAGAAAAAATATTTATTTCAAAAGTATTGAAAAAATATATTTTAAATCTAGAGTCTAAACCTATTTATCAAGTAACAAAAATATTATGTGGAATCTATTTTAAGAATTAAGACTTACGAGCACCAACCATAAGCAATGTAAATCTCAAAACCTAATTTCCCAAACCCTTTTTTTTCATTAACTAACTTTAATCAAACATCAAATCTTATTACCTTACTTTTGTATTTTGATTTTGAAAAGAAAATAGGTTGAATTTTGTTGTTGGGCAGTTGCGCTGACGGCTTTCTCTTTGAAACAACAACAAGAAGAAGAATGAATGACTTCATATTTTTCTAAAAGAAATAATCCCATAAAAGTGGGCAATGCAAAAGGTTTTGAAGCATAGGAAAAGTTAAAAATAAAAAAGAAAGAAAAACTATGCTACCTAAACTAATTAAGAACAGGAAAAGTCAAAACAAGTAAAAATAGGAAAAGTCAAAACAAGTACAAAATTCTGAGTTATAAGCCCTTAACTAGAAAAAGAAAAAATAAAAATAAAAAAAGGCATAAAATTAGTTTGAAATTTTTTTTTAAAAAATAAAAGTAAAAAATAAGTACAAACTTCGGAGTTAAATAAGCCCTTAATTAGAAAAAGGATTTTTTTTAAAAAAAGGTGTAAAATTTGCAGGAAACAATTTAAGAAAAAAGAATGCGGCTGGCGGGATTCGAACTCTCGCCAGTAGTTTTTCGCGCCTCTTAATCCATTATTTAAACCAGCGCGCCCACAACTACGTTCGTTCTATGGGTGCTCATTTAAATTTTAATAACTTATGTATCATATTATAT
>NC_028639.1:61209260-61232635 GCF_001406875.1 Solanum pennellii
ACACATATATATATATATATATATATATATATATATATATATATAAATTCGGAATCAATGGGTGCTCGAGCACCCGAGTCTGACTTACTGGGTCCGCCCCTGGTAGCAAGGCATTCCTTAATTCTGCATCTGTCTATCCATCTGGATTGACAGACATCTCCATTCCAGCAAGTGGAACCTGGGGAAGAACTTGATTTCCCCCAGCAGCTGCTCCTCCAATTCCTCTGCATGCGTTTCTGCTCGTATTCATCTTCCTGAAACACAAGAGTTGATGTTAGATATGCTCTTAACACCAAGTAATCAAAATTCACAAGGCATGATAATATTAAAATAAAGGAAAATTTCCTAAGCGTTATGCAGTCTCTAATTCATGATACTGGTGCACTTCACAACCATAACATAGAAACTACTAAAATTGGATGACAAGAGCCTGATGTCTTGGATATTTAACCTAATCCTCTGACACCAACTTTGTCATGACTGGAATCTAGACCCTAGCCGAAACCGGCATCGTTGACCTCTCAGAGGTCGCAGACAAGCCTACATACGTCATCGCTACATCATCTAGGTTAATTTTAACGGGAAATTTTGAACTTTTTGTTTACTTAGACTTCATAGTGAGAAACATTGAACTCATATAAGACTATCTACATAAACTCATAAGCGTTTCACAACAACCATCTAATATCAAGATAATCAAATGAAAGACGTAGTCAGATCTGTATAAAATATAGAGTTGCCAAAATGGCACCAATATAATATCTGAAAATACCTAGTAAAAAAACACTAGTGGAACATACTCCACTAGCTCATGCCTACATCTAAGCTAGAATATAAAAGATAAGCATCCTCAAAACCAAGAGGGCCTACAACCTCCGGATGAATGCTCCACGTCCGGATAACTTCAGCGTAGTCTCGTAAGCTCTAGCTTTCACCTGCACCTGCACCTAAAAGTAGAGAGTTGTATGGGATTAGTACACACTTGTACTAAGTGTGGGTATATGCAAGCACACACCAAGGACATGCAGGATTAAGAAGAGCTCTCTCCTAACAATATGAGTTCTGGAAAGTCAAATCAGTGGACTTGCCAAATCGGATTAGGAAAGTCATGATATGAGAGTAACATGCATCATCATTCATATCATTTTGCAAAAAGCACATAACATATTGAACATATAATATCACACAGTTCATATCATTCCTTCATATGCCATGAGACCTTCGAATCATGGACTTGAC
Source organism: Solanum pennellii (assembly GCF_001406875.1). Classification (NCBI taxonomy): domain Eukaryota; kingdom Viridiplantae; phylum Streptophyta; class Magnoliopsida; order Solanales; family Solanaceae; genus Solanum; species Solanum pennellii. Next base: position 61,210,500 of record NC_028639.1, read on the forward strand.
ATTAAGACTTCTCAAAATGAGGGCTCAACATATGGGACCTCAACTAGGGAGCTTCCTTTACCAAACACAGAGTGTGCCTCATTCATTCATACATACTTCATTTTCATTCATTCATATACTAGTGTAAACACTAGCTATACCTAGGATGTAGTTTAAGACTTTCATCGGGTTCGCTCTCCAATGACCAAGAATAACCTAGTGTCATTACTTAAGTCGAGCTCACCTCTTGATCATCCTATCCTAACACCTTTGGTATCGTTCATTTCATTATGTGAATTATTTGAGGCTGGCCTCATTATTTCTTTGGGAACATTAACCTTAACCGACATAGCTCATGTGAGCATCATGAAATCCAGTGTTTAACCACACACCGAAAAGAGGTGGAATTACCGGCCAAAGTGAACCAAAACATGCTAGCGTATATAGGGACTCAAACCCTGCTAGAACCCTATATTGGCTGTATAGGTTCAAATACTGGGAGATATAAGAAGACCCATACCCGTCTGGACAGACAGTCTCATCTCATGAGAATCACACGGACCTCTGCCTTCCCAAAAGAAGGAATCGCGACTCATATCTAACCTATCGGTGCTCAGTATAAAGTTCAATTACGTTCATCTCATACATCATAGAAGTTAGCTTCTAGCATGAGGCATCATAGCTCATTAGATGATTTCTCATCTCATCATTACGTATTAAGTGTGAATTGTCCTTACACTTACATATAGAGTGTGATTCAGACTTGTCTCTTAATATTCAACACTCTCTGAGGTGAGTACTTTTGGTGACCTTATATAGGCGTAGGTACAACTTGTCTCACTTACACTAGCCTCATACTATTGTGTCACCCTGTTCTCTATTAACATCTTTTCGTTTCATCCTTACTCACCTTTCATTATTTGTTAATCGTATAACATACATATGCTCTCTTGGAGTTTATATTGAGGGACATTGATTCTAGGCGTAGATTCAGCTTGTCTCACTTGTACTAGCCTATCCTCATGTAGCCACTCTTTCTTTGCTTATTCATCGTTTAGTTTATATATACTGTTTAGAAATTTCATTTAGTGTTACGTAGGTGCAGCTTATCTCACTTGCACTATCCTACAGTCATGTAGTCCCTCTTTTCTTTACATATTAATTATGAATTCATTCTTAACACTTTCTTTTGGCGTATGCTTGAGATTTGACTTTACATCATTCTACACTCCCCTTATGTGAATGTTCATTTCGTCATATGCCAATGCACTTGGCCTTTTAGTATATTTCACACTCTTACATAAACCTCCTAGGTTCACATCATTTCATTACATCCATCTTAGGTTCGCTTACTTTTAAACGTACGTTGTACTTATGGATCCATATGTACAATCCATGAGGCTTCATTCATAATTCATATAAGTGACTCATACTTACCCAAGATTATGTTGTACAAGACTTATGCATCTTGTTGGTATTTCAAAATCTTGATTTCGACTCTTAGAGGCAACATTCATTAAATATTTGTTCACGTACGACATATGTGCCACTATGGAATTGGGCAAGGGAACCCGATTTCAAATCCCTTGAGCAACACTAAATACTATATAAAACTTGGTACTTGCATTTTTTAGATTTGTGGGACCCTAGGTCGATCCCCGTCACTCCCATAATATTTTCCTTTCTTTTCCTCCTCTCTTTTTCGTTTTAAGGCAAGGAGGTTGTGGGATCAATCCCCCACAAACTCATTCTTTTTCTCTTAATTTTCTCTTAACTTTATCCAATAGGTTGTGGGTTCAATCCCCACTCACCTCATTTTATTTTTCTCTTTTATATTTCTCCTAACTCTCTCATCTATTCAAGAGGTTGTGGGTTCAATCCCCACTCACCTCAGTTATTTTCTTCCATTTTTTTCTCATGAACTTTTTATGTAATTTGCATTTGGCGAGGTCTTGGGTTCAATTCCCAATGACCTCACAATTTTTTAAAAATTTTAAAACATAGCTCACTTTTCAAATTTTTGGCTGAGACCAACATTTCAAGCAACTGGAAATTTGGTCTATTTCAATCCATTTTTCTCTCAAGTTTTAATGTTTATTCTTGGAGTAATTCGGGTGACATTTTTCCAGCAACATTACCCTTATATGAACATCACAGTTTTAACATTCACATATACGAAAACACAACATTTATAACACACAAATTTCAGGCAGCAACATAGTTAATTTACAGCACACCCATGCTCAAACAATTAACGTAAAACACTTTTCTGGAATACATCTTTCATTCCTTACATAATTTCCAAATACACATTCAATAAATAATCACAACCAAACCTAAAATTATCTACCAGAAGACATACCAACGCATGCTTTGAATATTTCAAAGGATATAATGACAGGGGCATGCAACGGGGACAACCTTAGTTTCTCGATTGGAATTTAAATTGAACTTAGGGGTCTCTTGGGAAAGGGACCAAGAGAGAAGAAAACCCATACCTTAATGTTGTTCAACACTTGTTTCAATACTGCCTATTCCTACGACACCACTGCCTCACCACCAAAATCCCACACCCAAACTGTCGAGAAGAATGTTGTTGATTTTCGTTTTTAGCTTAGCTTTTCATTTGAGTCTTTGTGTAGGTTTTTCAAGAGTGAAGAACTATTATTTTGAGTTTTTTTGTTGATCAAAAACGTGAGAATGAGAGTGAGAGACGTGAGAATGAAAGGATAAGGATAAGGAAAGTGTGGTTGAGACTTAGTCAAACTAGGACTCCTCATTATTATTAATATTATTTTTTATTAAAAAGCTTATTCTCCTTTAATTAAATCAGAAAATTAAATATTAATTAATTTAACTAATTCACTAAATACAATAAATTAATTAAATCATTGCTTCCACCAAGGTTCGAACCCGGGTAGAGCAAGATATCGCTCAAAGGGTCAATTTCGTCCCTTCCTACACAAATTGGCCCTCCACCATATTAATTAATTAATTAAATAAATATTTAGGGTAATTAAAATACTACCCTTATCCTGGAAAAGACCATTTTACCCCTAGACCCTACAAACTTAAAATTAACCTTTTTAAGTCCGGTTAAGACTCATCCGGGTAAATCTTCATATTCGGGTGCCCTACATGGCTGGACCCAACCTTTCCTGGCTCAACTAACTCACCAAGTTAATTGGCTTGGCTCTTGAAAGGGTTCAGAGGTCTGGTCTACGCGCATCAATCCGTCTGAACCCGATCTAATCGTAGGCATTCTAGATACATTAAGTATTACTTAGCACAGTCATTTTAGGGTTGTTATAGTCCCGATTTCTATCATTGTCATTTAGAGGATTCATAGATGACAATAGAGTTTTAGAAGTCTTCATTTACTTTGTTAAATATTTTAAAGACTAAAGTTTCCTTTTTTGGCGATATGTATATATTTTATTATACAAAGTTTTCTTTGGACTTACAGTTGTATTTATATTTTATGAACTTTTATTTCATGAGTTAGCTATGATGAGGCTTCGTTTGGGGACCAGCAATGGTCTTTGAGTGTCGGCCACGTCCAAATTGTAGACTCGGGTCGTGATAGTTAGCATGTCACAACGTGGCAATGTGATCCAAACTATTAGCATGTCGGAACGTGGCAATCCGATCCCAATCACACATCACATTCACAAGGGTACATCAACGTCATACATTTAAGCCAAGCTTTCGTGATATTGAAATCAGATATCTCATTTTCAACATCTATGATCAATATTGCTACGTGCATAGACAAACAAGAATTTATCACACACGAGACCAAGTTCAGCCTTAGTTCTTCCTTAGAATTCTTCAGTAGGAGTTCACATCTAAATTATTAGCATTCATCAACTAGCTACTTTGATAGGTTAAACCTATCATATAACGAGATTCATTCCTTTATACCGGATACCCTTTTTTAATAAAGAAATTCTACTCAAGAAATAACTAGTGTTACTGGATTAATCATCTATCTACTACATCAAGAACTAACCCCAATTATGTTTACCATATATAATTTTTTTCCATGGAATTTACTTGGTGCACGAAGGCTCACACTTATCTTATACTATTGATTTCATGTATCACACGATAAGTACGGATTAACAACTACTTAACGCATAAAAACCTAACCTACATGGGCGCGAAGCAATTTGCACGGAGTTTTGATTTCTTTTCCAGCTTTTCTGGATTTTCTACGGTGAATTTTGCCAAGATCTCGCAAAATTCCGCCATCCTCATGCTAGAAAGCTCCCTCTCCTTCTCCGCTAGACTTGAAATAACTTTTCTAGGGTTTCTAGGATAATTTACGACCTATAGGTTATTTTTGAAAAGATAAAAAAATAAACGTTTCTCAAAATTTGGGTTCTGCTTCGCTGATGTAGCTTTAGCGAGGTAAGTTGCTACTGCAGTGCCGCTGCACCAGAAGCACCTATCCCGCTGTAGAGATATGGTGTCTGGAATTTTTGCGCCTTTTCACCCTTTCTAAATAACGACGGTTCAGGTTATGACAATAGATACTAATTGACCACTCATTCGTCTGTAAACGACTAAGGCTTTGCCATTACACACTTTTACTTTGGGAAGCTTCCCACTAGCGAAATGAATCTTAAACAGAACGACAAAAGTTCATGACACCTTGTGATTCAGAACCCTAAAAGGGTAGCCACACGCTAAAACGGAGAGGGGAAATATACTACATAGAAGGAGTACTAGGCTTCTATGCTAGGATAGTTTGTCTAGCAACAGATGAAGGTCAAATCCAATCAGTTTAAAATTTCCTAAGGTTCTTCCCACAGGAGCGGTGCCACTGCATCGAGAGATCGACAACACTAAGTAGGGGAAAGAGAAGTTTTTCCCTATTTCTCCCTACTCTCTCTCCTAAATATCCCCCAAACTCTCTCAAATCACTTTCTCCCGATCGTCAATTTTAAGGTAATCTTTCGTTATTTCCATTCTCATTATTTTCTTGCTTGATTTCATTGATTGCATGATAATTACTAATCAAATTTTGCACATTTGTAGGTAGTTATTTTTTAAAAATTTGACTAGGTTGCTAATGTATTAGAATTTTGTAGCATGGTTACTTCCCTAATGTTTCCAACGTTTAAACAACATCATGGGCGTAAGATTCCGTAAGAACAATATTAAATAGGTACAAAAACGGGTGGGGAAAAGTCATTTTGACTTGAACTCAGATTTGGACAGAATTAGGGGTTATTTGGTCGAAATAATTGTTAATCCGTGTTTTGGGATATTTAATATGCTCTGATCTGCTGAAAATGTCAAAAGTGGGGTTTTGGGATAAAAAGATGCCATTTTCGCGTCTTGAGTTTGTCTTATATGAAGGTCGCTACAGCGGCCTGTATCTCGTTGTAGTGGCCTGCAGCGGGATGATTGTCGCTGCACGGGACTGCCCAAACTATTAGCTAACACCATTACTTCCCAAAAACATTCTCATTTCTTTTAGGAATCCCTACCTGGTCTATACTGTCATAACTTATCTTGTTTCTCACAGGTCTCCAAAATGGCTGGTCAAAACGATGATAATGAACGCCCCTTTCTTCCGGTTTCCCGATGCCACTAGTTGGTATAGACATCACGATTATCTTACTACAAGGTTCTGCTACGAAAGGGCATTGGTAATTCATAAGGTGGAGAGAAAGCTCCTGCCTTTTATGCCTGGTTGGATGAGTTTGGGTGGCTTCCGCTGACTCAGGCTCCTCAGACGTCTGCTCTAACTGAGTGAGGAAGTTCTATGCCATCCTTCCCACTAAATGTTAGAATGATCCCTACCCAGTTATTCGCATTCAGGGATTTGACATTCCCCTCAAAGCTACAACTTCTATGAGGTTCTGGAAGTGCCCGAGGTTCGAAACCTGGTGTAGAGGACAATCTAAGGGAGATGGATCTGGAATAGCTGCGGGATACTATTATGGATCCTAGGAAGCGGGATTAGGTTTATTGGGCTCCAACAAAGGGCCTCACTAGTGTTAATTGGTCACCAAATTCTAAGAGGTGACTACACTCTAGTATCTAGGAGGATTCGCTCGTCGAGCAACCGCACCGATGTTACTTTTCCTTTGGCTGTGGTTGTGGCTTGTGCTATACATGGCATTCAGCTAAATGTGGGGACTCAGATCATCTATGAGTGTAAGATGTTTTATCAGGGCAATAAAAAGACAATTTTCCTCCCCGGTTTGATCACTTCCGTATGCAAGCGGGCAGGGGTGGCCTTGTTCGATGGTGATGAGGTACTACCTACGGATCCGCCTATTCACCCTCTTTTGATTCGGGTAGGTTTGACTTCTAAGGGAAAGAGAAGGAGGACGAGCAGGGCTCGCAATAGCAGGGCAGCTGCGGGTTCTGTTGACGAGGATCCACTCTCAGGTGCGAGTGCTTACACTAATTTCACTCTAGTCCCACCTAGAACTTCTTTGGAGGTCGAGATGTTCCGTCATCAACTGCGCAAGGAGAGGAGGAAGGGAGTGTTAGAGATCGCCTAATTCTAAGGATGTAGAAGACGGTGAAGGCAATATTCACATGTGTGGCTGCCGACTAGGTACTTTGTTGACTCAAGACACCAGATTTTAGGGACTTCTCCATGCTGAATGAGGCTTGGAATAGTGTGATGCCTCTGGAGAACCTTGACTCAGTTGTCGACACCACCCAATACAAGAGCCCTTGATTTGATTTCTTTTCGCCCCACTTGGCCTTGTAAATTTAAGACAATTAGTTTTTATGTTTTTCCTTACGACATTACTGAGTTTTGTAGCACATGGATGCCAATTTTTGGTTGTCTGAGACCGGCAACCATAATTCTTAATCACTTGGGGTTGCTACTATTGTTAAACACTGTTTATGAGTTTTAGGGATTGGTTAGGATCCATTTCGGGTTGACATTTGAAAATAGGGAAAAACATGAATTTCTTGTTGGTGTTCTGCCACCCATGTCCTGCTTAAGCGGGATAATCCCGCTGTAGAGGCACCACACCAGCAAAAAGAATCCTGATGCAGCAGCTCGAACAGGGCTAGAACCCTTCCAATGATTTTCTGGGCATTTTTTCACTTTTCAATAATTTCCGACCTCCTTTTTCACCATCCCATCGGGCTTCTCAATTTATCCAACTAGCATATGCGAGGTTCGGGTTTCTGATGTTTGAAACATAACTCGACACCACCTTCTCATCCCCATGATACACCCATTCATTATAACTTGCACGATTCTAACCATTCCGTCATTAATTTAGTCCATTCAATAATACTTCGACATACACAATCAATTCATTCACAAAAAATTATACAATATAGATAATTTCAAATAACAATGCACATTATAGTTAAATTCAAACATTCACAATTTTTCACCTATAGCACACACAAAGTTTAAATTTTAGTATTTAGTCCCACACATTATGTATAATACTTTAATATTGAAGTCATATTTCTCGAAGTAAAAGTCAAACAAATCAAAACTGTCACTTACATTGGTCTACTTTTTCCCATTCATATCACAAAATACGATGAAATTAGAGTCATATTTCTCGAAGTTGAAGTCAAACAAATAATAAGTAGCACATACGTCAATCTAGTTTTTCACCCATTTCATATAACGCAATAAAATTAAAGTTATATTTCTCAAAATTAAGTCAAACAGAATTATAAATATCATTTACATCGATTAACTTCTTCCCACTCATTTCACATAACCAACAAAATTGGAGTCATATTTCTCAAAATTAAAAGTCAAAACCAATCACAAGTATTACTTACCTTATACACAAATTGAATTTATATAACATTAACGTGATGATGCTATGTTTTTACAATTCCATGAAGAATTAAAAACCGAATCGACTGATATGCAACCCTAGACTAAATACAAAATAGTTTCTTCTTATGAGTTAACTATATACTTACTATAAACATTTATAATTTTACTTCTTATATTATTGTTGTAACTCAAATGCAATTTTCAAAGAAATTATGTGATTTTTAATAATTTAGATTTATCGTTAAGGAGTGCACATGCAACGCACGTGCCGAAATACAAGTTTCAAATACACGACATAATTGGACTCATATTTCTCAAAATTAAAAATCAACCCAATCATAAATATTCCTTACCTTACACACAAATTGAAATCCTATGACGTTAATTTAATCCATTTCTTTCCAATCATTTCGTATAATACGTTAAAACTAAAGTCATATTAAGTTAGAAGTCAAAAAATCATAGTTATACTTATCTTACACATAAATTGAGACCGTATCACATTAATTTGATCAACTTCTTCCCACACATTTCGTATAATAAGTTAATATTGAAGTCATATTTCTCGAAGTCAAAGTCAAAAAAATCATAACTGTCACTTACAATGATCTACTTCTTCCCATTCATTTCACACAATACGGTAAAATTAGAGTCATATTTCTCGAAGTAAAAGTCAAACAAATAATAAGTAGCACTTACGTCAATCTAATTTTTCACTCATTTCATATAACGCGACAAATTAAAGTTATATTTCTCGAAGTTAAGTCAAACAGAATAATAAATATCATTTACATCGATTAACTTCTTCCCACTCATTTCACATAACCAATAAAATTGGAGTCATATTTCTCGTAATTAAAAGTCAAAACCAATCATAAGTATTACTTACCTAATAAACAAATTAAAATCATATAACATTAACGTTGATGCTATGTTTTTACAAATCCATGAAGAATTCAAAACCGAATCAACTGATATGCAACCCTAGACTAAATGCAAAATAGTTTCTTCTTATGAATAACTATATATTATAAACATTTATCATTTTACTTTTTATATTATTATTGTAACTCAAATACAATTTATAAAGAAATTATGTGATTTTTAATAATTTATATTCATCGTTAAGGAGTGCACATGCAACACACTTGCCGAAATACTAGTTTCAAATAAACGACAAAATTGGACTTATATTTCTCAAAATTAAAAATCAAACCAATCATAAATATTACTTACCCTACAAACAAATAGAAATTCTATCACATTAATTTAATCCATCTCTTTCCAATCATTTCGTATAATACGTTAAAACTGAAGTCATATTCTAGAAGTTAGAAGTCAAAGAAATCATAGTTATACTTATCTTACACATGAATTGAGATCGTATCACATTAATTTGATCAACTTATTCCCACTCATTTCGTATAATACGATAATATTGAAGTCATATTTCTCGAAGTCAAAGTCAAACAAATCATAACTGTCACTGACATCAATCTACTACTTCCCATTCATTTCACATAATAGGATAAAATTAGAGTCATCTTTCTCGAAGTTGTAGTCAAACAAATAATAAGTAGCACTTATGTCATTCTATCTCTTTCACTCATTTCATTTAATGAAATAAAATTAAAGTTATATTTGTAAGTTCTATTTGTCGAAGTTAAGTCAAACAAAATTATAATTATCATTTACATTAGTTCACTTCTTTCGACTCATTTCACATAAACGAAAAAATTGGAGTCATATTTTTCAAAATTAAAAGTAATAATCAATCACAAAATTACTTACCTTATACACAAATGAAATCATATCGCATTAACTTGATGATGAAATGTTTTAAAAATCCATGACGACTTCAAAACCGAACAAACCGATACACAACCCTACACTAAATGCAAAATAGTTTCTTCTTCTGAGTTAAGTATACACGATAAACATTTATCATTTTACTTTTTATATTTTTGTTGTAACTCAAATACAATTAAAAAGAAATTTTGTGATTTTTAATAATATATATTCATCGTTATGGAGTGCAAGTGCAATGCACGTGCTGAAATATTGGTTTCAAATAAATGACAAGATTTGAGTCATATTTCATGAAATTAAAAATCAGACCAATGATAAAAATTATTTACCTTACAAACATATTGAAATCACATCACATTAATTTGATCCACTTCTTCCCACTCATTTCGTATAATATGTTAAAATTGAAGTCATATTTCTAAAAGTTAGAAGTCAAAGAAATCATAATTATACTTATGTTACACACAAATTGAAATCATATCACATTTATTTGATCAACTTCTTCCCACTCATTTCTTATAATACGTTAACATTGAAGTCATATGTCTCAAAGTCAAAGTCAAACATATCATACTTATCACTTATATTGATCTACTTCTTCCCATTCAATTCACATAATACGATAAATTTAGAGTCATATTTCTCGAAGTCAAACTCAAAAAAATAATAAGTAGCACTTACGTCAATCTATTTTTTCACTCATGTCCTATAATGCCATAAAATTAAAGTAATATTTGTCGAAGTTAAGTCAAACAAAATTATAATTATCATTTACATTGATTCACTTCTTCCTACTCATTTCACATAAACAACAAAACTGGTGTCGTATTTCTCAAAATTAAAAGTCAAAATCAATCACAAAATTACTTACCTTATACACAAATTGAAACCATATCACATTAACTTAATGATGCAATATTTTAAAAACCTATGACGACTTTGAAATCGAAAAGACCGATACACAACCCTAGACTAAATGCAAATTAGCTTCTTCTTTTAATTTAAGTATACACTATAAACATTTATCATTTTATTTTTATATTTTTTTTGTAACTCAAATAAAATTTAAAAGGAAATTATGTGATTTTTAATAATTTATATTCATGGTTATGGAGTGCCCGTGCAACTCGCGTGCCGAAATACTAGTTTCAAATAAACGACATAATTGGAGTCATATTTCTCAAAATTAAAAATCAAATCAATCATAAATATTACTTACCTTACAAATAAATTGGAATCCTATCACATAAATTTAATCGACTTCTTTAAAATCATTTCTTATAAAACGTTAAAACTGAAGTCATATTTTTAGAAGTTAGAAGTCAAATAAAACATAATTATACTTACCTTCCACACAAATTGAAATCGTATCACAATAATTTGATCAACTTCTTCCTTTTCATTTCGAAAAATACGTTAAAAATGAAGTCATATTTATCGAAGTTAAAGTCAAACATATCATAACAGCACTTACATTGATCTACTTCTTCCCATTCATTTCACATAATACAATAAAAAGAGTCATATTTCTCGAAGTTGAAGTCAAACAAATACTAAGTAGCACTTACTTCAATCAATTTTTTCACTCATTTCATACAATGCGATAAAATTATAGTTATATTTGTCGAAGTGAAGTCAAATAAAATTATAATTATCATTTACAAACTGAAATCATATCACATTAACTTAATGATGCAATATTTATAAATCTATGATGACTTCAAAACTGAACTGTAACACCCCGTAGCCAAAACAGACCAAAAATTAGTTTTTCAAAAAAATCTGCAGGTGCTACCAACGGTGGCATCGAAGGACCGTAGCCTGAACCACGGTCCGTCCAGCACAGCCGTCGATGGGATCAGAAACTCCCAAAAATTTCAGCCTAGAAAAATTGGTTAAGTCTTGGACGACGGACGGACTTACGGTCCGTAGGTCAAACGACGGTCCGTAGTCCGTGACCGTCGATCAAGACTCCCTTCAACCACTCTCTGACAAGAGCTATGGATGACCATCATGGATCTTATGTAGACCTACGGTCCGTAGGTCTGATCATAGGTGGAAAATTTGCAGCCAGTTAAGGGGAAATGCGTTGGGTCAACTTAGAATGATCATAACTCTTAGCACAGAATGAATTAGGTCTCTCATGACCTACCCACAGATAGATAATTGAATTATATTTCTATAGCCACCAACGTTGCTAAAATCAGACCTCCAAGTAAAACGTTATGCCCATTTTAGTAAAGGCCTGTAGAACAGGCCCTCACGACGGACCCAACGATGGGACGTCGGGCGCACGACGGACCGTCAGTCCGGGCTGTCGTGAGGCCCGACAGCAACCTTCCCAGGGGTCTTTTTGACCTTTCCCACTCCGTTTAAACCCTAAGTTACGTCATTTTGACCCTAAATCATCAGATTTTAGTCAGGTTAAGCCTTAGAAACATAATTAAAACATATCCAAGTCAAATCATTAAATCAAAACTTAGAAAATTAGAAGCAAGAGAGGAGAAAAAAGCTCAAGAACCCTAGTTCAAGAACGCCACAAGCTCCAGCAGTTCCAGCCCCGAACTTAAGTATTTTTTCATGGATTTCATCACCAGGTATGTGGGATTTCACTAGTGGGTTCCTTTCACCCATTAGGTCCGTAGTTTTCAGTCAGATTCTTGATTCTCTTGTCATGATTAAACCTAGGGTTTCTAGAACTTTGATAGAACTTTATGAATTTATTAGTTTTATGTTCTAAATCAGATTATCATGTTTTTATTCAGTTTATTGCATGAATTTCAGAACCCTAGCTTTGTATTTCTTTAGTTCTTGAATTACACATGCTAGGTCAGATAGTTCAGACACTTCAAATATACATGCCTCAGTTATAAATGCATAATTAACAGATCAATTGTTGCATTCTCAGTTTGCATGTTCAGTTTCGAGCTATCCAGTATTTACAGAAATTTAGATATAATCAGTTAATTTAAAAAATTCATGGGAGTAGCATAATACCGAGTTGGACTAGGATTTAGCGTACCCAATAGTCCCAGAACTACTATCCTAGTAGGTTGTAAGTCACCTCTGTGGGAAATCAGTTTAGTGATCACGCCAGCATGCCTTTATACCTCTGGCAGGGTATATTGGGTCCTCTCGATGGGGCGTATACATCAGACTCCATATTTAGCTCATGTGGTTTTATTATCGATTATTAGTAGCTCCCACAGTTCAGTCAGACTCTTTACATTGACCATTTATCAGTATATTCAGTATTCAGTTTCAGCATGTTATAAATTGGTCATTGCATCCAGTTAGCTCAAAAATCAGCACATGACGTTCAGATTATTATACTTGTTTTTGTGATTTTTCAGTTATGTTTTATTTCAGCTTTACTCTATCTTACATGCTCAGTACCTTTCAAGTACTGACACATACGTGCGCTACATCTTCTCGTGATGTAGGTTCAGGTTCTCAGCATCCAGATCACGCATAGATCGATTTCCCGATCTCTAGTTCAGCAGATTCAGTGGTGAGTCCTAATTCTCTGAGGACAACAGTCATGAGTTTCATTTCAGTCTTTAGTCATTTAGTTTCAGTTTTTGCTAGATTTAGCTGGGGCTTGTCCCAGTATTTCTAGTCTAGTTTAGAGGCTGTTTTCAGACATAGTTAGATTCAGCTTAGTATTGAGTTAATATTTCTTTTGTATTAAACTCATTAATTTCAAATATCTCAGTTATAGAATATGGGTATTCCCCATATTTTCATTTTAAGTATGATTTAGCTTCCGCAACAGTTTATTATCTTTAGTATGCTCAGGATCATGCCAGCAGGGTTAGCTTGGGATCACTTGTGGTCCTAGGTTCCGTGTCCGCGTCTCGGGGGTAGCTCGGGGCGTGACAAAACTTGGTATCAGAGCACTAGGTTCAAGAGTCCTAGGATGTCTGAAAAGCCGCACTAAGTAGAGTCCTTTTCATGGGTGTGAAGTGCACCACATCTAATGAGAGGGAGGCTACAAAGTGTTTTTAGGAAAACTTTCCTTTCTTGTTACTCTTATCGTGCGTAAGGTATGATCTAATTCCATTCTAACTTGACGTTGAGCGCTTAAGATCATGCCTCCTCGTAGAGCTTAGGCATGGAATGTTAATGCATGCAATGCTAACGTAGTTCCTCTAGTACCTGATAAGGAAAATCAAATGTAGAGTTTCAATATGCTAATTCAGCTTTTGGCTCAGAGTATGACCAACCAGAACAATCAACAGGTTCTAGTTCCTACTAATAGAAATGACCAATTAGTGGCAGCCAGAGTTTGTGATTTTGTAAGGATGAATCCGCCTAAGTTTTTAGGGTCGCAAGTTGGTAAGGACCAACAAAAGTTCATTGATAAGGTTAATAAAATATTTGGTGTGATGTCAATAACTGGTAGTAATAGTTGAGATTGGCATCTTACAAACTCAAGGATGTGACTCACATATGGTTCACTCAGTGGAAAGACAACAGACATGACTTTGTCTTTCGTAACTCCGTATAGCAGTCCAAATCAGTATTAGTCCATAAAATCTCTCAGAACCCTTCTAAGTCTCTACTACAGCCGGTGACCCAGTTATAGCTAGACGGGTATACAGAAATTGCCCTGTCACAGTCTCTCAGAAAGTCACCTCAGATTCTAGGCATGGATTGATTACATTCATGTTATGCCTCAGTCGATTTCAGAACTAGAATTGTTCGATTTCAGTTTCCAGACGAACCAATCTTAAAATGGAAGGGTAGTAGCTTAACGCCTATGGGTCGATTTATTTCTTACCTTAAGGCCAGAAAGATGATCTCAAAGGGTTATCTCTATCATCTAGTTCGGGTTAAGGATTCTAGGCTTGAAACCCCAACTCTTGATTCAGTTCCACTAGTCTGTGAATTTCCAAAAGTGTTTCCAGAAGACTTCCCAAAGTCCCTCCCGAAAGAGAAATCAACTTTGGAATTGATCTTCTTCCAGATAGCCAGCCTATTTCTATTCCTCCTAATAGAATGGCTCCAGCAGATCTTAAGGAATTGAAAGAGCAATTGAAAGACCTTCTAGATAAGGGTTTCATCAGACCTAGTATTTCACCATGGGGTGCACCAGTATTGTTCGTAAAGATGAAAGATGGTTCTTTCAGAATGTGCATTGACTATAGACAGTTGAACAAGGTCACAATCAAGAATAAGTATCCCATCCCCAGGATTGATGACTTGTTTGACCAACTTCAGGGTTCTAGTCATTTTTCAAAGATAGACCTCAGATCGGGTTATCATCAGCTCAGAGTCAGAGATAGTGACATCTGAAAACAGCCTTCAGAACTCGGAATGGTCATTATGAATTTGTAGTTATGTCGTTTGGACTAACCAATGCTCCTGCAGCTTTCATGGATTTGATGAACAGAGTGTTCAAATAGTACTTAGACTTGTTCGTTATCGTCTTCATTAATGATATCCTCATTTACTCTAGGAGTGAGGAAGAACATGCAAGTCATTTGAGAGTTGTTCTGCAGACTCTCAAAGATCGCCAGTTATTCGCTAAGTTTAGTAAATGTGAATTTTGGTTGCAATCCGTTGCTTTCCTTGGTCACATTGTATCTAGCGAAGGGATCCGCGTAGATTCACAAAAAATAGAAGCAGTGAAACAATGGCCCAGACCTACCTCTGCTACAGATATCAGAATTTTCTTAGGTCTAGCAGGTTATTACAGAAGGTTCGTGGAAGGATTTTCATCCATAGACTCACCATTGACTAGGTTGACTCAGAAGATGGTCAAGTTCCAATGGTCAGATGGTTGTGAGAAAATCTTCGCAGAATTGAAAACTAGATTGACTACAGCTCCTGTCTTGACTCTACCAGAGGGTTCAGATGGTTATGTGATCTATTGCGATGCATCCAGAGTTGGCCTTGGTTGTGTGCTGATGCAAAGAGATAAGGTTATATATTATGCCTGTAGAAAGCTTAAGGTGCATGAGAAGAACTATCCAACTCATGACCTCGAGCTTGCAGCAGTGGTTTTTGCACTCAAAATATGGAGACACTACTTGTATGGTGTTCATGTAGATGTGTTCACCGATCATAAGAGCCTTCAGTATGTGTTCACCCAGAAAGAGTTGAATCTTCGCCAGAGGAGATGGCTTGAGTTCCTTAAGGATTATGATATGAGTGTGCATTATCATCCTAGAAAGGCGAATGTAGTGGCCGATGCTCTTAGTAGATTATCTATGGGTAGTGTAGCCCATGTTGAGGAAAAAAGAAAGGATTTAGTGAAGGATGTTCACAGGCTTGCTCGCTTGGGAGTTCCCCTTATGAGCATATCAGACAGCGGTGTAACAGTTCAGAATGGGGCAGAATCGTCTTTGGTAGTGGAGGTTAAGGAAAAGCAAGAGAGGGATCCGATCTTGCTTGAACTAAAGGGTGCAGTCAACAATCAGAGAGTGGAGGTTTTCTCCCAAGGGGTAGATGGTGTACTTCGCTACCAAGGTAGATTGTGTTCCTGATGTGGGAGTGTTGAGGCAGCATGTTCTTGCAGAAGCTCATAACTCCATGTATTCTATTCATCCAGGTGCCACTAAGATGTACCGCGATCTGCGGGAAGTCTATTGGTGGAATGGCATGAAGAGGGATATAGCAGACTTTGTGAGTAAGTGCCCCAATTGCCAACAAGTCAAGGTAGAACATCAGAAACCAGGAGGTATGACTCAAGAGATCGATATTTTTACTTGGAAGTGGGATGTGATCAATATGGATTTCATCACAGGGTTACCTCGTACTCACAGACAGCATGACTCAATTTGGGTGATAGTTGATCAGATGACCAAGTCTTCTCGCTTTTTGGTGGTCAAGACTACATATTCGGCAGAGGACTATGCCAAGCTTTACCTTACTTAAATTGTGAGGTTGCATGGGGTTCCTTTGTCTATCATCTCAGATAGAGGTTCTCAGTTTACCTCTCATTTCTGGAAGTCATTTCAGAAAGGTCTTGGTACTCAAGTTAACCTTAGTACAGCATTTCATCCACAGACGGATGGGCAGGCAGAGCGTACCATTCATACCTTAAAGGATATGTTGAGAGCTTGTGTGATCGATTTCAAAGGTAGTTGGGATGATCACCTTCCTCTTATTGAGTTTGCCTACAATAATAGCTACCATTCCAGCATTCAGATGGACCCTTGTGAGGCTTTATATGGGTGTAGATGTAGATCTCCTGTTGGTTGGTTTGAAGTAGGTGAAGCAGCTTTGATAGGGCCAGATTCAGTCCTTTATGCTATGGACAAAGTGCAACTCATTAGAGATAGACTTAAGACAGCCCAAAGTCGTCAGAAATCTTATGCAGATGTAAGGAGAAGGGAACTAAAGTTCCAAGTTGATGATTGGGTTTTTCTGAAAGTCTCACCTATGAAAGGGGTGATGAGATTTGGAAAGAAAAAGAAGCTCAGTCCTTGATATGTAGGCCCTTACAAGATCTTGAAAAGGATTGGCAAGGTGGCATATGAGTTAGAGTTGCCAGCAAAATTAGCAGCAGTGCATCCGGTCTTCCACATCTCACTCTTGATGAAGTGTGTGGGTGACCCAGCCTCTATAGTGACATTAGAGAGTGTGGAGGTGAAAGATAGTCTTTCTTATGAGGATGTACCAGTTGAGATTCTTGATCGTCAGGTTAGAAGGCTGAGAAACAAAGAAGTCACTTCAGCCAAGTATCCTTACCTTTTCCTTCCGATTCCTCTCCAGCTTGAGGTAATAGTTCCTCGTCAGTTTTACAGTCATTCATGCATAAATTCAGTTTTAGAATCATGTTCTCTCAGTTTGTACTTTCATTTTTAGCGTAATTGCATGTACTCAAAACTCAATTCAGTCAGAACTCAGTTCTCAGTGTTTAGTAGTGGGGTTTGCATCTCTCTCCCTCTATTTCAGCTAGTTTAGTCTTCGTTCGAGGACGAATGTTCCGAAGGGGGAGATAATGTAACACCCCGTATCCAAAACAGACCAAAAATTAGTTTTTCAAAAAAATCTGCAGGTGCTACCAACGGTGGCATCGACGGACCGTATCTTGAACCACGGTCCGTCCTGCACAACCGTCGATGGGATCAGAAACTCCCAAAAATTTCAGCCTAGAAAAATTGGCTAAGTCTTGGACGACGGACGGACTTACGGTCCGTAGGTTAAACGACGGTCCGTAGTCTGTGATCGTCGATCAAGACTCCCCACTCTCTGACAAGAGCTATGGATGACCAGCATGGTTCGTAGGTTGACCTACGATCAGTACGTCTGACCGTAGGTGGAAAATTTGCAACCAGTTAAGGGGAAATGCAGTTGGATCAAATTAAAATGATCATAGCTCTTAGCACAAAATTAATTAGGTCTCCCATGACCTACCCACAGATAGATATGAATTATTTCCATAGCCACAGACCTTGCTAAAATCAGACCTCCGACTAAAAAGTTATGCCCATTTTGGTAAAGGCCTGTCGAATAGGCCCTCACGACGGACCCAACGATGGGGCGTCGGGCGCATGACGGACCGTCAGTCCTGGCCGTCGTGAGGCCCGACAGCAACCTTCCCAGAGGTCTTTTTTACCTTTCCCACTTCATTTAAACCCTAAGTTACGTCGTTTTGACCCTAAATCATCAGATTTTAGTCAGTTTAAGACTAGAAACATAATCAAAACATATCCAGGTCAAATCATTAAATCAAAACTTAGAAAATTAGAAGCAAGAGAAGAGAAAAAAGCTCAAGAACCCTAGTTCAAGAACGCCACAAGCTCCAGCAGTTCCAGCCCCGAAACTTAAGTATTTTTCCGTGGACTTCATCACCAGGCATGTGGGATTTCACTAGTGGATTCCTTTCACCCATTAGGTCCCTAGTTTTCAGTCAGATTCTTGATTCTCTTGTCATGATTAAACCTAGGGTTTCTAGAACTTTGATAGAACTTGATGAATTTATTAGTTTTATGTTCTAAATCAGATTATCATGTTTTTATTCAGTTTATTGCATGAATTTCAGAACCCTAGCTTTGTATTTCTTTAGTTCTTGAATTACACATGCTAGGTCAGATATTTCAGACACTTCAAATATACATGCCTCAATTATAAATGAATAATTACCAGATCAATTGTTGCATTCTCAGTTTGCATGTTCAGTTTCGAGCTATCGAGTATTTACCGAAATTCAGATATAATCAGTTAATTTATAAAATTCATGGGAGTAGCATAATACCGAGTTGGACTAGGGTTTAGCGTAACCAATAGTCCCAGAACTGCTAGCCTAGTAGGTTGTAAGTCCCCTCTGTGGGCAATCAGTTTAATGATCACGCCAGCATGCCTTTATACCTCTGGCAGGGTATATTGGGTCCTCTCCATGGGGCGTATACATCAGACTCCACATTCAGCTCATGTGGTTTTATTATCGATTATTAGTAGCTCCCACAGTTCAGTCAGACTCTCTGCATTTACCATTTATCAGTATATTCAGTATTCAGTTTCAGCATGTTATAAATTGGTCATTGCATCCAGTTAGCTCAAAAATCAGCACATCACGTTCAGATTATTATACTTGTTTTTGTGCTTGTTCAGTTATGTTTTGTTTCAGGTTTACTCTATCCTACATGCTTAGTACCTTTCAAGTACTGACACATACGTGCGCTACATCTTCTCGTGATGTAGGTTCAGGTTCTCAGCATCCAGATCACGCATAGATAGATTTCCCGATCTCTAGTTCAGCAGATTCAGTGGTGAGTCCTCATTCTCCGAGGACAACAGTCATGAGTTTCATTTCAGTCTTTAGTCATTTAGTTTCAGTTTTTGCTAGATTTAGCTGGGGATTGTCCCAGTATTTCTAGTCTAGTTTAGAGGCTATTTTCAGACATAGTTAGATTCAGCTTAGTATTGAGTTAATATTTCTTTTGTATTAAACTCATTATTTTCAAATATCTCAGTTATAGAATATGGGTATTCCCCATCTTTTCATTTTAAGTATGATTTAGCTTCCGCAATAGTTTATTATCTCTAGTATGCTCATGATCATGCCAGCAGGGTTAGCTTGGGATCACTTGTGGTCCTAGGTTCCGTATCCGCGTCTCGGAGGTAGCTCAGGGCGTTACACGAACAAATCGATACACAACCCTACACTTAATGCAAAAAGTTTCTTTTTCTGAGTTAAGTATACACTAATAACATTTCTCATTTTACTTTATATATTTTTTTGTAACTCAAATACAATTTAAAAAGAAATCATATGATTTCAATAATATATATTCATCTATATGGACTGCATATGCAACGCGCGTGCTGAAAAACTAGTTTCAAATAAACGACAAGATCGGAGTCATATTTCTTGAAATTAAAAATCAGATCAATGATAACTATTATTTACCTTACACACAAATTGAAATCACATCACATTAATTTGATCCACTTCTTCCCACTCATTTCCTATAATACGTTAAAATTGATGTAATATTTCTCAAAGTTAGAAGTCAAAGAAATCATAATTATACTTATCTTACACACAAATTGAAATCGTATCACATTAAGTTGATCAACTTCTTCCCACTCATTTCATATAATACGTTAACATTAAATTCATATTTCTCAAATTCAAGGTCAAACAGATCATAACTATCACTTACATTGATCTACTTCTTTCCATTCATTTCACATAATACGATAAAATTAGAGTCATATTTTTCGAAGTTGAAGTTAAACAAAGAATAAGTATCACTTACGTCAATCTATTTTTTTCATTCATTTCATATAATGCGATAAAATTAAAGTTATATTTGTCGAATTTAAGTCAAACAAAATTATAATTATCATTTACATTGATTCACTTCTTCCTACTCATTTCACATAAATCACAAAATTGGAGTCATATTTCTCAAAACTAAAAGTCAAAAACCAATCATAAATATTACTTACCTTACACAAAAATTGAAATCCTATTACATTAATTTAATCGACTTCTTTCCATTCATTTCGTATAATACATTAAAACAAAAGTCATATTCTTTGAAGTTAGAAGTCAAAAAGAAATCATAATTATACTTACCTTACACACAAATTGAAATCGTATTACATTAGTTTGATCAACTCCTTACATTAATCTACTTCTTCCCATTCATTTCACATAATACAATAAAATTGGAGTCATATTTTTCGAAGATGTAGTCAAACAAATAATATGCAGCACTTACGTCGTCAATCTATTTTTTTCACTCATTTCATATAATGCGCTAAAATTAAAGTTATATTTGTCGAAGTTAAGTCAAACAAAATTATAATTATCATTAACATTGATTCACTTCTTCCTACTCGTTTCACATAAACCACAAAATAGGAGTCATATTTCACAAAATTAAAAGTCAAAACCAATCACAAAATTACTTACTTATAAACAAATTGAAATCATATCACATTAACTTAATGATGTAATATTTTAAAAATCCATGACGACTTGAAAATTGAATAGACCGATATACAACCCTAGACTAAACCCAAATAGTTTCTTCTTCAGATTTAAGTATACACTATAAACATTTATCATTTTATTTTTATATTTTTTGTTGTAACTCAAATACGATTTAAAAATAAATTATGTGATTTTTAATAATTTATATTCATGGTTATGGAGTGCACGTGCAACACCGTGCTAAAATACTAGTTACAAATAAACAACATAATTGGAGTCATATTTCTCAAAATTAAAAATCAAACCAATCATAAATATTACTTACCTTACAGAAAAATTGAAATCCGTTCACATTAATTTAATCGACTTATTTCCAATCATTTCGTGTAATGCGTTAAAACTGAAGTCATATTTTTAGAAGGTTAGAAGTCAAAGAAATCGTAATTATACTTAACTTACACGCAAATTGAAATCGTATTACATTAGTTTGATCAACTTCTTCCTTCTCATTTCGTAAAATACGTTAAAATTAAAGTCATATTTCTCGAAGTCAAAGTCAAACAACTCATAACTGTCACTTACACTGATCTACTTCTTCCCAATAAAATTAGAGTCATATTTCTCGAAGATGAAATCAAACAAATAATAAGTATCACTTACGTCAATCTATTTTTTCTCTCATTTTATATAATGCGATAAAATTTAAGTTATATTTGTCGAAGTTAAGTCAAACAAAATTATAATTATCATTTACATTGATTCACTTCTTTCCACTCATTTCACATAAACGACAAAATTGGAGTCATATTTCTTAAAATTAAAAGTCAAAATCAATCACAAAATTACTTACCTTATACACAAATTGAAATAATATCACATTAACTTGATGACGCAATGTTTTAAAAATCCATGAAGACTTCAAAATCGAACAGACCGATACTGTCACGACCCAAAACGGGTCGCGAGTGGCACCCACACTTATCCTACTATGTGAGCGAACCAACCAATCTAAACCCCAACATTTTAAACCTAATAAACAAAATATAATGCGGAAGACTTAAAACTCATAAATAAAAATCGATTAAATAACTTCTAAAAACTCAATACTAATTATTCCCAAAATCTGGAAGTCATCACCACAAGAACATCTATCCTCAA
>NC_028639.1:61233990-61240547 GCF_001406875.1 Solanum pennellii
GCCTGTGACGGCCCGTCGTGCCTGTGACGGCCCGTCGTGCCTGTGACGGTCCGTCCTGCTGCTTCCGTCACAAAGTTCAGAGACTAATTTTCACTAAAGGTTCTGTGACGGTCCGTCGTGCCCACGACGTTCCGTCCTGCCATGTCGTCGCGAAGTTCAGAGAGTCGATCTCAGTACCAAAATTTCTAAATTCTAAGTGTTTTGGAACGAGACCCCCTTGAAGGTCCGTCATGCCCATGACGGTCCGTCGTGGGATCCTTCGACCCAGACAGTGATTTCCAGAAATTAACTCTGCTGCTCCAAACGACTAAACAGGTCGTTACAGATACACAACCCTACACTAAATGCAAAATAGTTTCTTCTTCTGAGTTAAGTATACATTAATAACATTTCTCATTTTACTTTATATATTTTTGTTAAAACTCAAATACAATTTAAAAAGAAATTATGTGATTTTTAATAATTTATATACATGATTATGGAGTGCAGGTGCAACACAGGTGCTGAAATACTAGTTTCAAATAAACGACAAGATTGGAGTTATCTTTCTTGAAATTAAAAATCAGACCAATCATAAATATTATTTACCTTACACACAAATTGAAATTCCATCACATTAATTTGATCCACTTCTTCCCAATCATTTCGTATAATACATTAAAATTGAAGTCATATTTTTCAAAGTTACAAGTCAAAGATATCATAATTATACTTATCTTATACACAAATTGAAATCATATCACATTAATTTGATCAACTTCTTCCCACTCATTTCGTATAATACGTTAACATTGAAGTCATATTTCTCGAAGTCAAAGTCAAACAAATCATAATTGTCACTTACATTGATCTAGTTCTTCCCATTCATTTCACATAATACAATAAAATTACAGTCATATTTCTCGATGTTGAAGTCAAACAAAGAATAAGTAGCACTTACTTCAATCTATTTTTTAAATTGATTTCATATAATTTGATAAAATTAAAGTTATATTTGTCTAAGTTAAGCCAAACAAAATTATAATTATTATTTACATTGATTCACTTCTTCCTACTCATTTCACATAAACCATAAAATTGGAGTCATATTTGTCCAAATTAAAAGTCAAAACTAATCACAAAATTACTTACATTATAAACAAATTGAAAACATATCACATTAACTTAATGATGCAATGTTTTAAAAATCCATGACGACTTCTGAACCGAAAGGACCGATACACAACCCTAGACTAAACTTAATGTAGTTTCTTCTTCTGATTAAAGTATATAAAATAAACATTCATCATTTTAGTTTTAATATATTTGTTGTAAATCAAATACAATTTAAAAAGAAATTATGTGATTTTTAATAATTTATATTCATCGTTATGGAGTGCACGTGCAACGCGCGTGTCGAAATACTAGTTATAAATAAACAACAAAATGGAGTCATACTTCTTGAAATTAATAATCAGACCAATCATAAATATTACTTACCTTAAATGCAAATTGAAATCCCATCACATTAATGTGATTTACTTCAATCCACCCATTTCGTATAATACGTTAAAATTGAAGTCATATTTCTCGAAGTTAGAAGTCAAAGAAATCATAATTATACTTATCTTACACACAAATTGAAATCATATCACATTAATTTGATCAACTTCTTCCCACTTATTTCGTATAATACGTTAACATTGAAGTCATATTTCTCGAAGTCAAAGTCAAACAAATCATAATTGTCACCTACATTGATCTACTTCTTCCCATTCATTTCACATAATACGATAAAATTAGAGTCATATTTCTCGATGTTGAAGTTAAACACAGAATAAATAGCAGTTACGTCAATCTATTTTTTTCACTCATTTTATATAATGCGATAAAACTGAAGTTATATTTGTCGAATTTAAGTCAAACAAAATTATAATTATCATTTACATTGATTCACTTCTTTTCTACTCATTTCACATAAACCACAAAATTGAAGTCATATTTCTCAAAATTAAAAGTCAAAATCAATCACCAAATCACTTACCTTATACACAAATTGAAATCATATCACATTAACTTAATGATGCAATGTTTTAAAAACCTATGACGAGTTCAAAACCGAATAGACTGATACACAATCCTAGACTTAATGCAAATTAGCTTCTTCTTCTGATTTAAGTATACACTATAAAAATTTATCATTTTATATTTATATTTGTAACACAAATACAATTTATAGGAAATTATGTAATTTTTAATAATTTAAATTCATGGTTATAGAGTGCCCGTGAAACGCGCGTGCCGAAATACTAGTTTCAAATAAACGACATAATTGGAGTCATATTTCTCAAAATGAAAAATCAAACCAATCATAAATATTACTTACCATACAAATAAATTGAAATCCTATCACATTAATTTAATCGACTTTTTTCAAATCATTTCGCATAATACGTTAAAACTGAAGTCATATTTTTAGAAGTTAGAAGTCAAAGAAATCATAATTATAGTTACCTTCCACACAAATTAAAATCGTATCACATTAATTTGATCAACTTCTTCCCACTCATTTTAAAAATAACGTTAAAAATGAAGTCATATTTATCGAAGTTAAAGTCAAACAAATCATAACTGCACTTACATTGATCTACTTCTTCCCATTCATTTCACATAATACAATAAAATAAGAGTCATATTTCTCGAAGTTGAAGTCAAACAAATACTAAGTAGCACTTACTTCAATCAATTTTTTCACACATTTCATACAATGCGATAAAATTAAAGTTATATTTGTCGAAGTTAAGTCAAATAAAATTATAATTATTATTTACATTAATTCACTTCCTCCCACTTATTTCACATAAACGACAAAATTTGAGTCATATTTCTCAAAAATAAAAGTCAAACCAATCACAAAATTACTTACCTAATACACAAATTGAAATCATATCACATTAACTTAATGATGTAATATTTCAATAATCTATGAAGATTCAAAATCGAAGAGACCGATACACAACCCTACACTAAATGCAAAATAGTTTCTTCTTCTGAGTTAAGTTTACACTAATAACATTTCTCATTTTACTTTATATATTTTTTTGTAACTCAAATACAATTTAAAAAGAAATCATGTGATTTTTATAATTTATATTCATCGTTATGGAGTGCATGTGCAACGAACGTGCCGAAATACTAGTTTCAAATAAACGGCAAGATTGGAGTCATATTTCTTGAAATTAAAAATCAGATCAATGATAAATATTATTTACCTTACACACAAATTCAAAACTCATCACATTAATTTGATCCACTTCTTTTCACTCATTTCGTGTAAAACGTTAAAATTGATGTCATATTTCTCAAAGTTAGAAGTCAAAGAAATCATAATTATATTTATCTTACACACAAATTGAAATCATATCACATTAAGTTGATCAACTTCTTCCCACTCATTTCGTATAATACGTTAACATTGAATTCATATTTCTCAAAGTCAAAGTCAAACAGATCATAACTATCACTTACATTGATCTACTACTTTCCATTCATTTCACATAATACGATAAAATTACAGTCATATTTCTCGAAGTTGAAGTCAAACAAATAGAGTAGCACTTACGTCAATTTATTTTTTTCATTAATTTCATTTAATGTCATAAAATTAAAGTTATAATTATCGATGTTAAGTCAAACAAAACTATAATTATCATTTACATTGTTTCACTTCTTCCTACTCATTTCACATAAACCACCAAATAGGAGTCATATTTCTCAAAATTAAAAGTCAAAACTAATCACAAAATTACATACCTTATATACAAATTGAAATCGTATCACATTAATTTAACGATGCAATGTTTTAAAAATCCATAACGACTTCAAAATCAAACAGACCGATACACAATCCTAGTCTAAATGCAAAATAATTTGTTCTTCTGACTAAAGTACACACAATAAACATTTATCATTTTACTTTTTATATGCTTGTTGTAACTCAAATATAATTTAAAAACAAATTATGTGATTTTTAATAATTTATATTCATCTTTACGGAGTGCACGTGCAACGCGCGTGCTGAAATACTAGTTTCAAATAAACAACAAAATTGGAGTCATATTTCTTGAAATTAATAATCAGATCAATCATAAATATTACTTACCTTACAGGCAAATTGAAATTCCATCACATTTAATTTGATTTACTTCTTCCCACTCTTTTCTTATAATACTTTAAAATTGAAGTCATATTTCTCGAAGTTAGAAGTCCAAGAAATCATAATTATACTTACCAAACACATATATTTAAATTAGAATCAATTAATTTGATCAAATTCTTTACACTCATTTCGTATAATACATTAGTATTTAAGTCATATTTCTCGATGTCAAAGTCAAACTAATCATAACTGTCACTTACATTGATCTACTTCTTCCCATTCATTACACATAATACGATAAAATTAGAGTCTTAATTCTCAGAGTTGAAGTCAAACAAACAATAAGTAGCACTTATGTCAATTTATTTTTCTCATTCATTTCATATACTGCGATAAAATTAAAATTATATTTGTCGAAGTTAAGTGAAAAAAAATTATAATTATCATTTACACTGATTCACTTCTTCCCACTCATTTCTCATAAACGACAAAAAATGGAGTCATATTTCTCAAAATTAAAAGTCAAAATCAATCATATAATTACTTACCTTATACACAAATTGAAATCGTATCACATTTACTTGATAATGCAATATTTGAAAAATCCATACCGACCTCAAAATCAAACAGACTGATACACAACCCTACACTAAATGCAAAATAGCTTCTTCTTCTGAGTTCAGTATACACTATAAACATTTATCATTTTACTTTTTATATTTTTGTTGTAACACAAATACAATTTAAAAAGAAATTTTGTGATTTTTAAAAATTTATTCATCGTTATAGAGTGTACGTGCAACGCACGTGCTGAAATACTAGTTTCAAATAAATGAAAAGATTGGAGTAATTTCTTGAAATTAAAAATCAGACCAATGATAAATATTATTTATCTTACACACATTTGAAATCTCATCACATTAATTTGATTCACTTCTTCCCACTCATTTCGTATAATACGTTAAAATTGAAGTCATATTTCTCAAAATTGAATTTCAAAGAAATCATAATTATACTTATCCTACACACAAATTGAAATCATATCACATTAATTTGATCAACTTCTTCCCACTTATTTCGTATAGTACGTTAACATTGAAGTCATATTTCTCGAAGTCAAAGTCAAACAAATCATAATTGTCACCTACATTGATCTACATCTTCCCATCCATTTCACATAATACGATAAAATTAGAGTCATATTTTTCGAAGTTGAAGTTAAACAAAGAATAAGTAGCACTTAGGTCAATCTATTTTTTTCACTCATTTCATATAATGCGATAAAATTAAAGTTATATTTGTCGAATTTAAGTCAAACAAAATTATAATTATCATTTACATTGATTCACTTCTTCCTACTCATTTCACATAAATCACAAAATTGGAGTCATATTTCTCAAAATTAAAAGTCAAAAACCGATCACAAAATTACTTATCTTACACAAAAATTGAAATCATATCATATTAACTTAATGATGCAATGTTTTAAAAATCCATAACGACTTCAAAACCGAATAGACCAATACCCTACCCTAGACTAAATGTAAAATAGTTTTTTCTCTGATTTAAGTATACACTATAAACATTTATTATTTTATTTTTATATTTTTTTGTAACTCAAAAACAATTTTAAAAAAATTGTGTGATTTTTAATAATTTATATTCATGGTTATGGAGTATGCGTGCAACGCGCGTGCTGAAATACTAGTTTCAAATAAACAACAAGATTGGAGTTATCTTTCTTGAAATTAAAAATCAGACCAATCATAAATATTATTTACCTTACACACAAATTGAAATTCCATCACATTAATTTGATCCACTTCTTCCCAATCATTTCGTATTATACGTTAAAATTGAAGTCATATTTTTCAAAGTTAGAAGTCAAAGATATCATAATTATACTTATCTTACACACAAATTGAAATCATATCACATTAATTTGATCAACTTCTTCCCACTCATTTCGTATAATACGTTAACATTGAAGTCATATTTCTCAAAGTCAAAGTCATGTTAGGTAGTGGAGCCTGATCTATTTTAGGTTTTCCTATTTATTCTCTATTTTAGACTTTCCTATTTATTCTCTATTTTAGGTTTTCCTATTTATTCTCTGTAACCAAAAATACTCTGATTTATTAATATAAATATACCTCACTGCCGTGGAAGTTTACTCACGGGGTTTTACCACGAAATATTGGGTTTTCTCTCTCTCTCTCTAGATTTCTCATCTCTTTCTCTTAAAAGTTCTTGTGTTCTTCATTCATCTAGTGTGTGTGCGTGAATTCGATCCGAACAACTGGTATCAGAGCTAAGGAGATTCAACACGATCACTGAAGATGGATAGTTCAAAGCTTGGAATCGAGAAGTTTGATGGATCCGATTTCAGTTTCTGGAAGATGCAGATCGAAGATTATCT
>NC_028639.1:61244686-61258574 GCF_001406875.1 Solanum pennellii
TACATTTACACCATAGGTGGAACAGCAGTGAGTTGGATGTCCAGGCTTCAGAAGTGTGTTTCTCTTTCATCTACTGAAGCTGAGTATGTGGCAATAGCTGAAGCTGGGAAAGAGATGATATGGCTGGCAGATTATCTTGAGGAATTGGGCAAGAAGCAGAGCGAGAAGATTCTTTACTCAGATAGCCAGAGTGCCATACAGTTGGTGAAAAATCCAGTCTATCATTCGAAGACAAAGCACATCAGAAGGCGATACCATTTCACTCGCGGGGCAGTGGAGGATGGTGATATGTGCTTGGATAAGATAGAGGGTGCAAAGAACCCGGCAGACATGTTGACGAAATGTGTTGATGTTGGGAAACTGAGGTTATGTAAAACCTCGGTTGGTCTTCTGTAGTTGTTGCTACAGATGTTGCGGTGCGGTAAAGATGTTGATGATGAAGAGATTTTTTTTTTGAGAATGTATTTTTTGGATGACTGAGTCAGTCTCCAAGTGGGAGAATTGTGAGGTAGTGGAGCCTGATCTATTTTAGGTTTTCCTATTTATTCTCTATTTTAGGCTTTCCTATTTATTCTCTATTTTAGGTTTTCCTATTTATTCTCTGTAACCAAAAATACTCTGATTTATTAATATAAATATACCTCACCGCCGTGGAAGTTTACTCACAGGGTTTTATCACGAAATATTGGGTTTTCTCTCTCTCTCTCTCTAGATTTCTCATCTCTTTCTCTTAAAAGTTCTTGTGTTCTTCATTCATCTAGTGTGTGTGCGTAAATTCGATCCTAACAAGTCAAACAAATCATAATTGAACTTACATTGATCTAGTTCTTCCCATTCATTTCACATAATACAATAAAATTACAGTCATATTTCTCGATGTTGAAGTCAAATAAATAATAAGTAGCACTTACGTCAATCTATTTTTTTAATTGATTTCATATAATTTGATAAAATGAAAGTTATATTTGTCTAAGTTAAGCCAAACAAAATTATAATTATTATTTTTATTGATTCACTTCTTCCTACTCATTTCACATAAACCATAAAATTGGAGTCATATTTGTCCAAATTAAAAGTCAAAACTAATCACAAAATTACTTACCTTATACACAAATTGAAAACATATCACATTAACTTAATGATGCAATGTTTTAAAAATCCATGACGACTTCTGAACCGATAGGACCGATACACAACCCTAGACTAAACTTAATATAGTTTCTTCTTCTAATTAAAGTATATACAATAAACATTCATCATTACTTTTAATATATTTGTTGTAACTCAAATACAATTTAAAAAGAAATTATGTGATTTTTAATAATTTATATTCATCGTTATGGAGTGCACGTGTAACGCGTGTGTCGAAATACTAGTTATAAATAAACAACAAAATGGAGTCATATTTCTTGAAATTAATAATCAGACCAATCATAAATATTACTTACCTTAAATGCAAATTGAAATCCCATCACATTAATGTGATTTACTTCTATCCACTCATTTCGTATAATACGTTAAAATTGAAGTCATATTTCTTGAAGTTAGAAGTCAAAGAAATCATAATTATACTTATCTTACACACAAATTGAAATCATATCACATTAATTTGATCAACTTCTTCCCACTTATTTCGTATAATACGTTAACATTGAAGTCATATTTCTCGAAGTCAAAGTCAAACAAATCATAATTGTCACCTACATTGATCTACTTCTTCTCATTCATTTCACATAATACGATAAAATTAGAGTCATATTTCTCGATGTTGAAGTCAAACAAATAATAAGTAGCACTTACATCAATCTATTTTGTTAATTGATTTCATATAATTTGATAAAATTAAAGTTATATTTGTCTAAGTTAAGCCAAACAAAATTATAATTATTATTTACATTGATTCACTTCTTCCTACTCATATCACATAAACCATAAAATTGGAGTCATATTTCTCCAAATTAAAAGTCAAAATTAATCACCAAATTACTTACCTTATACACAAATTGAAATCATATCACATTAACTTAATGATGCAATGTTTTAAAAACCTATGACGACTTTAAAATCGAACAGACAGATACACAATCCTAGACTTAATGCAAATTAGCTTCTTCTTCTGATTTAAGTATACACTATAAAACTTTATCATTTTATTTTTATATTTGTAACTCAAATACAATTTAAAAGGAAATTATGTAATTTTTAATAATTTATATTCACGGTTATGGAGTGCCCGTGAAACGCGCGTGCCGAAATACTAGTTTCAAATAAACGACATAATTGGAGTCATATTTCTCAAAACTAAAAATCAAACCAATCATAAATATTACTTACCTTACAAATAAATTGAAATTCTATCACATTAATTTAATCGACTTTTTTCAAATCACTTCGTATAATACGTTAAAACTGAAGTCATATTTTTAGAAGTTAGAAGTCAAAGAAATCATAATTATAGTTACCTTCCACACAAATTGAAATCGTATCACATTAATCTGATCAACTTCTTCCCACTCATTTTAAAAATAACGTTAAAAATGAAGTCATATTTATCGAAGTTAAAGTCAAACAAATCATAACTGCACTTACATTGATCTACTTCTTCTCATTCATTTCACATAATACAATAAAATAAGAGTCATATTTCTCGAAGTTGAAGTCAAACAAATACTAAGTAGCACTTACTTCAATCAATTTTTTCACACATTTCATACAATGAGATAAAATTAAAGTTATATTTGTCGAAGTTAAGTCAAATAAAATTATAATTATTATTTACATTAATTCACTTCCTCCCACTTATTTCACATAAACGACAAAATTTGAGTCATATTTCTCCAAAATAAAAGTCAAACCAATCACAAAATTACTTACCTAATACACAAATTGAAATCATATCACATTAAGTTAATGATGCAATATTTTAATAATCTATGAAGACTTCAAAACCGAAGAGACCGATACACAACCCTACACTAAATGCAAAATAGTTTCTTCTTCTGAGTTAAGTATACACTAATAACATTTCTCATTTTACTTTATATATTTTTTTGTAACTCAAATACAATTTAAAAAGAAATCATGTGATTTTTATAATTTATATTCATCGTTATGGAGTGCATGTGCAACGAACGTGCCGAAATACAAGTTTCAAAGAAACGACAAGATTGGAGTCATATTTCTTGAAATTAAAAATCAGATCAATGATAAATATTATTTACCTTACACAAAAATTCAAAACTCATCACATTAATTTGATCCACTTCTTTCCACTCATTTCGTATAATACGTTAAAATTGATGTCATATTTCTCAAAGTTAGAAGTCAAAGAAATCATAATTATATTTATCTTACACACAAACTGAAATCATATCACATTAAGTTGATCATCGTTGTGGAGTGCACGTGTAACGCGTGTGTAAAAATACTAGTTTTAAATAAACAACAAAATGGAGTCATATTTCTTGAAATTAATAATCAGACCAATCATAAATATTACTTACCTTAAATGCAAATTGAAATCCCATCACATTAATGTGATTTACTTCTATCCACCCATTTCGTATAATACGTTAAAATTGAAGTCATATTTTTCGAAGTTAGAAGTCAAAGAAATCATAATTATATTTACCTTACACATAAATTGAAATTGGATTATATTAATTTGATCAAAATCTTCACATTCATTTCGTATAATACTTTAATATTTAAGTCATATTTCTCGATGTCAAAGTCAAACAAATCATAACAGTCACTTACATTGATCTATTTCTTCCCATTGATTCATATAATACGATAAAATTAGAGTCAGATTTCTCGAAGTTGAAGTCAAACAAATAATAAGTTACACTAATGTCAATTTATTTTTCACTCATTTCATATAATGCGATAAAATTAAAGTTATATTGGTCGAAGTTAAGTGAAACAAAATTATAATTTTCATTTACATTGATTCACTTCTTCCCACTCTTCACATAAACGACAAAATTGGAATAATATTTCTCAAATTAAGTCAAAACCAATCACAAAATTACTTACCTTATACACAAATTGAAATCATATCACATTAAATTGATGATGCAATGTTTTAAAAATTCATGGCGACTTCAAAATCGAACAAACCGATACATAACCCTACACTAAATGCAAAATTGTTTCTTCTTCTGAGTTAAGTATACACTATAAACATTTATCATTTTACTTCATATATTTTTGTTAAAACACAAATACAATTTAAAAAGAAATTATGTGATTTTTAATAATTTATATTCATCGTTATGGAGTGTACATGCAACGCACGTGTTGAAATACTAGTTTCAAATAAACGACAAGATTGGAGTCATATTTCTTGAAATTAAAAATCAGACCAATCATAAATATTTTTACCTTACTCAAATATTGAAATCTCATCACATTAGTTTGATCCATTTCTTTCCACTCATTTCGTATAATACGTTAAAATTGAAGCCATATTTCTCAAAATTTGATTTAAATGAACTCATAGTTATACTTATCTTACACATAAATTGAAATCATATCATATTAATTTGATCAACTGCTTCCCACTCATTTCGTATAATACGTTAACATTGAAGTCATATTTCTCGAAGTCAAAGTCAAAAAAATCATAACAATCACTTACATTGATTTACTTCTTCCCATTCATTTCACATTATACAATAAAATTAGAGTCATATTTCTCGAAGTTGAAGTCAAACAAATAATAAGTAGCACTTACGTCAATCTATTTTTTTCACTCATTTCATATGATGCGATAAAACTAAAGTTATATTTGTCGAAGTTAAGTCAAATAAAATTATATTTATCATTACATTGATTCACTTCTTCCTACTCATTTCACATATACAACAAAATTGACGTCATATTTCACAAAATTAAAATTCAAAACCAATCACAAAATTACTTACCTTATACACAAACTGAAATCATATAACATTAACTTAATGATGCAATGTTTTAAAAATTCATGAACTCTTCAAAATCGAACAGACCAATACACAACCCGAGACTAAATGCAAAGTAGTTTCTTCTTCTGATTTAAGTATACTCTATAAGCATTTATCATTTTACTTTTTATATTTTTGTTGTAATTCAAATACAATCTAAAAATAAATTATGTTATTTTTAATAATTTATATTCATGGTTATGGAGTGCACGTGCAACACGCGTGCCGAAATACTAGTTTTAAATAAACGATATAATTGGAGTCATATTTCTCAAAATTAAAAATCAGATCAATCATAAATATTACTTACCTTACAAACAAATTGAAATCCCATCACATTAATTTAATCAACTTCTTTCCACTCATCTCGTATAATACGTTAAAATTGAAGTCATATTTTTCGAAGTTAGAAGACAAAGAAATCATAATTATACTTACCTTACACATAAATTGAAATTGGATTATATTAATTTGATCAAACTCTTCACACTCATTTAGTATAATACGTTAATATTTAAGTCATATTTCTCGATGTCAAAGTCAAACAAATCATAATAGTCACTTACATTGATCTACTTCTTCCCATTCATTTCACATAATACTATAAAATTAGAGTAATATTTCTCGAAGTTGAAGTCAAACAAATAATAAGTAGCACTTACGTCAATTGATTTTTTCACGCATTTCATATAATGCGATAAAATTAAAGTTGTATTTGTCGAAGTTAAATCAAACAAAATTATAATTATCATTTACATTGATTCACTTCTTACCACTCATTTCACATAAACAACAAAATTAGAGTCATATTTCTCGAAATTAAAAGTCAAAATCAATCACAAAATTACTTACCTTATATAAAAATTGAAATCATATCACATTAACTTGATGATGCAATGTTTTAAAAATTCATGACGACTTCAAAATCGAACAGACTGATACACAACCCTACACTAAATGCAAAATTGTTTCTTCTTTTGAGTTAACTATACACTATAAATATTTATCATTTTACTTCATATATTTTTGTTAAAACACAAATACAATGTAAAAAGTAATTATGTGATTTTTAATAATTTATATTCATCGTTATGAAGTGCAGGTGCAACGCATGTGCTGAAATACTAGTTTCAAATAAACGAAAAGATTAAAGTCATATTTCTTGAAATTAAAAATCAGACCAATCATAAATATTACTTACCTTACACACAAATTGAAATCCTATCACATTACTTTGATCGACTTCTTCCCACTCATTTCGTATAATACGTTAAAATTGAAGTCATATTTTTTGAAGTTAGAAGTCAAAGAAATCATAATTATACTTATCTGACACACAAATTGAAATTAAATTATATTAATTTGATCAAACTCTTCCCACTCATTTCTTAAAATACGTTAATATTGAAGTCATATTTCTCGATGTCAAAATCAAATAAATCATAACAGTCACTTACATTGATCTACTTCTTGCCATTCATTTCACATAATACGATAAAATTAGAGTCATATTTCTCAAAGTTGAAGTCAAACAAATAATAAGTAGCACTTACGTCAATTAATTTTTTTCACTCATTTCATATAATGCGATAAAATTAAAGTTATATTTGTCGAAGTTAAGTCAAACAAAATTATAATTATCATTACATTGATTCACTTCTTCCTACTCTTTTCACATAAACCACAAAATTGGAGTCATATTTATCAAAATTAAAAGTCAAAACCAATCACAAAATTATTTACCTTATACACAAATTGAAATCATATCACATTAACTTAATGATGCAATGTTATAAAAATTCATGACGACTTCAAAACCGAACAGACCGATACACAACCCTAGACTAATTGCAAAGTAGTTTCTTCTTCTGAATTAAGTATACACTATAAACATTTATCATTTTACTTTTTTATGTTTTTGTTGTAACTCAAATAAAATTTAAAAAGAAATTATGTGGTTTTTAATAATTTATATTCATGGTTATGGAGTGCACGTGCAACACACGTGCTGAAATACTAGTTATGAATAAACGACATTATTGGAGTCATATTTCTCAAAATTAAAAATCAGACCAATCATAATTATTACTTACCTTATACACAAATTGAAATCCTATCACATTACTTTAATCGATTTCCTTCCACTCATTTCGTATAATACGCTAAAATTGAAGTCATATTTTTCGAAGTTAGAAGTCAAAGAAATCATAATTATACTTACCTGACACATAAATTGAATTTGGATTATATTAATTTCATCAAACTCTTCACACTCATTTCGTATAATACGTTAATATTTAAGTCATATTTCTCGATGTCAAAATCAAACAAATCATAACAGTCACTTACATTGATCTACTTCTTCCCATTCATTTCACATAATACGATAAAATTAGAGTCATATTTCTCAAAGTTGAAGTCAAACAAATAATAAGTAGCACTTACGTCAATTAATTTTTTTCACTCATTTCACGTAATGCGATAAAATTAAAGTTATATTTGTCGAAGTTAAGTCAAACAAAATTATAATTATCATTTACATTATTTCACTTCTTCCAACTCATTTCACATAAACAACAAAATTGGAGTCATATTTCTCGAAATTAAAAGTCAAAACCAAGCACAAAATTAATTACCTTATACACATTGAAATTATATCACATTAACATTATGATGCAATGTTTTAAAAATTTATGGCAACTTCAAAACCGAACAAACTGATACACAACCCTACACTAAATGCAAAATAGTTTCTTCTTCTATAGTTAAGTATGCACTATAACCATTTATCATTTTACTTTTTATATTCTTGTTGTAACTCAAATACAATTTAAAAAGAAATTATGTGATTTTTAATAATTTATATTCATTGTTATGGAGTGCACGTGCAACACACGTATGGAAATACTAGTTTCAAATAAACGACAAGATTGGAGTCATATTTCTTGAAATTAAAAATCAGACCAATCATAAATATTATTTACCTTACACACATTGAAATCTCATCACATTAATTTGATCCACTTCTTTCCAATCATTTTGTATAATACGTTAAAGCTGAAGTCATATTTTTAGAAGTTAGAAGTCAAAGAAATCGTAATTATACTTATCTTACACACAAATTGAAATCGTATCACATTAATTTGATCAACTTCTTCCCACTCATTTTGTATAATACGTTAAAATTGAAGTCATATTTCGTGAAGTCAAAGTCAAACAAATCATAATTGTCTCTTATATGGATCTATCTCTTCCCATTCATTTCATACAATACGATAAAATTAGAGTTATATTTCTCGAAGTTGAAGTCAAACAAATAATTAGTAGCACTAACGTTAATCAATTTTTTCCCACTCATTTCATATAATGTGATAAAATTAATGTTATATTTCTTGAAGTTAAGTCAAACAGAATTATAATTATTATTTACATCGATTCACTTCTTCCCACTCATTTCACATAAACGATAAAATTGGAATCATCTTTCTTAAAATTAAAAGTCAAAACCAATAATAAATATTACTTATCTTATACACAAATTGAAATCATGTCACATTAACATTGATGATGTAATGTTTTTAATAATCTATGAGAACATGTAAATTGGAGAAAAACAACTCAACAAGTGCAAGCTTCCCAATTTTAGTCCAATGGTTTCACAAGTCTACATAAAAAGTATCGAAATCAAATTTATGGATAAGTTTAAGAGATTATCAATGCATTAAGCAAAAAAAAAAAAAAAAACTATGACACCTGAAAAGGAATAATGGAGCATTGTATATTATTTTTAGTAGAATTTCTGTGAACTATTTTTTTGTGCGCTAAAGAGGTATGTGACAACTAAATCTAAATGAAAGAATGGTCTACTTTAATAAAATACACTAGAAAATTATCTGGGATTCACAGTCGTAGATGACTTTGTTTAAGTTCCAATTAATCCTTTTAACATTTCACTTCAAAAAATGCGTGATATTGTCACGTGAAAAATCGTAGCTAATTTATACGTAAATTATACTAGCAAATACCCCTTGGTCACGATAATTTAGTCACGGTCGATAGCATGTTCATAACGGGCGTTGCCGATAAATTGTCCAATATTTTAAAATTTGTGGTAACATTTAGTTAGCCACAATTAGACTAAAATATAGTGACGATTGAGCGGTATAAATCTTATTATCTGAAAGACATACGTGTATTTTAAACACGTGACTCGTGGGTTTCTTGTTTCGAAAACAAGCATATGTTTTTGTTCTCCTTTTGGGACTGGGAAAGGGGTTCTTGTAACCTAGAAAATATCATTGACTTCCTTTACGTACATACTGACACAAGTATTGAGAGTTCGACTAAAATTTGAAATGACATAATACAAAAATATGCACTTTAACTTAGCCTCAGTTAACACATCTATGCCACCATTAAACTTATTGTCACGATCCAATTAAGGATCATGACCGGCGATAAGGGGAAAGAATCCCAAAACAAGCCTTAACATAAATCTACAAAAAATCGAGCGTATATAGTTCCTTTGTTTTAAGGTCTATCCTGAATTTTTTTTATGTCTCAGAAATTCACAACCCAACCAATAGCAACTATAAGCCACGACATAATATCCTTGAGTGATCTAATTGTCATGCAATAAACCCAATTCATTTCCAAATTACGAAAACAAGTTTCAACTAATTACTTCACTACAATACAAGGAGTAATCATGACTCAAATCAAAGGAATGAAAAATAGAGAGACTCTAAGAGTTTTGAAAAGAAACATAACAAACCAATAGATCTTTTGCCACGTGAAGCAATGCGGGGCTCACCAGATGCTATCAAATCACATACTCTAGTTTAATTACGAAATCCTCTTCAATACCACCTGAGTTCTGTGTAAAAAACGATTAGGGAGGAGTGAGACGCTAACTCAGTGAGTAATAAAACTTAACCACAACCACTTTAATGAGGGACAAGTCAAAAAACATACTAGTACAATAATCATAATTATGAAATAATGTTCTTTCTGAAACAATAACAATATTGAATCTTTTGTGACTCCTATAAGCAAAAAACAATGTAAATACTTAATAGTAAACTCAAAAAAAACCTTTCCATATCAAATCTTATAACTGTAAACTTAGAAAAACTTTTTTCATATCAAATCTTATATCTGGGAGGTTTCTAAGGATGAATCATGAAATCAGAGTGGCCTTCTCTTTAAAAAGTAACCAATAACAGTGAACTCCTCATAAAGGAGTTAAATATTCATATCAGATCTCTACTCAAGGGATATCAATATACTAGTTCTACCTTTCCACTAGCAATGACTTTATCATAAATCAGTAACTAGAAGGTGCACCACGTCTAATATAGTCGTCGTTAGCTACGAGATTCATCAAGGTCTACTCCCATTTATATTTTTCTTGTGATTCAGTAGAAGCATTTCAAAATAGAACAGGCCATTTAAATCTTATCAAATCATATAATTCAAAGTTTAACAATCACCTGTCAAAATACTATTTCTCAAATAAGTGTAAAACATTTTCAATAACAATAATCATATCTTTTAAGAATGAGATCATCTCAAATAATTTCTTTCAGTATCATATTCAGTAAAAGTTTTGTCCCACATGCAAATTCTAAACAATCGATAATACATTTACTTTATAAACCATGTAGAAATCATGAAATTTATGAAATACAAATTGTCGGAAGATTACTACTCACAGTACTTGTGTTGAGATGCCAAACCTGTCACCTTAAGTAATCTGTACGACTTCCATTCGATCAACCTATATTCACATCATATAAGTCTCGTGTTAAATCTCCTTGTTAGAGCTATTTCATGAACTAATTTACAATACTCAATGCCCAAGGTTACGGTTCAACCCTCACTTGTCAAACTCATAGTTATTCACTGCTCTGCAGTCGTGAAATTTCTAGCAACAAAGAGTCATAATTTCAAATATTTCTGTTTGAAACTTTCACTATAAGAGTTCATGTTCATTGCAGCCCACCATACTTAAATACCAACTCAATTTAAGCATCACAATGTTACTCAACTAGTGAGGAGTACTATATGGTTAGTTGAATAATAATCTTCCTTTGTCCATGGGTTTTCTCATATTGAAATTATCAGTTGAAATTCATATTCGAATTATCAATGTCACATTAACCCAACCCAGGATAATATATATAAAGGCATGTCAATGAATTGAAATTAAATACTTGACTTTCATATTTATAACTGCACAGGTTCCACTTCTTCTTTTTCTTTGCTGTGATGAATATCTTGGTGCTCCTTCACAAACAGAAAAGTAAGGAATACGTTTTTTTTTTCTTTCTTCGTTCATTCACAGGAGAACAAGAAGAGCTCAACGTTTTGTTTTCTTTTTACTTATTGTTGTGTCAATAGGAGGAGGAGGCTGAACAGGTTTAGCAGTCATTGAAGCCCCCCCAATCCCCTCTTATATTTGCACGTGAGATGGAACTAAAGCCCATTCTCCACCCTTTAGTTTTTAACTAAAGCTAATGACTAAATTGCCCTAATTTAATAATAGGGTTTAATCATAGGGTATTACACTTATATAAAGTTGGTTAGGTAGACACACATCTTAGGTGGCATAGTACACATAAGACGCCACGAAGGATATTGTGTAGAACGCGATGAATTGCAACATGAGATTTCAAGGACACATACGTCTACTTGTTCAACTATATATAAATTTAAGTTTCTATTTATGTTATGTATATTCATAGTTGAAGGATATAAATGTCATAAGATGCAAAGTTAAATGATAAGTTTATTTATTATGTCATTTGGAATTAATATAGAAGATCAGAGAATTGAAATAACTTGTATGGACGAGGTGTTTATATTTGTTGTCAATGATTTCATATAACAAGTATGATATTGAAATATTTCGTTGTATACTATTTCCCAACATTATGGGTTGAAATTATTACATAGAGCATATTAAACCTTTCTTAAAACAAATCCTTGGTAAGGAGTCTCAAATGGAACCTTTGAACTAATCGAACTTCAATGTAGATATTGAAACACCATATAAGATACAAAAAAAATATCTTTTTCACTTTTTTTTTTCTTGAGAATCATGTATCTAATCAAAAGAACATTTTAAAAAAAGAAGTGCTAAATGGCCAGAAAAATGTAGCCAGAATTTGATCAGAATAGTGAAAAAGACAATTATAGCCTTTCCTTCCAAATAAAATTAATTTTTTGATATTTTCAAAAAAGTATGAGCATTAATTATTGATAAAATTAATTTTCTGGGTCCCATGCTTTATTACTTCTTCAATTCTTTTTCTTTTTGTCATTTCACTTCTCCTTCTTGATTTTTTTTCTCTTTTTATAAAAAAATTAGAATATGGTGAAAATAAAGAATTATATTTAAGCATTTAAATTGGTTAAATTCATCCTATGAATGAAACAATAAAAGAATTTATTTTAGGCTAAAGTCATATGCGACCCCTTAAAGTTGTCTGCAAAATTCATTTAGACACTTTAACTAGGACTGATACCTATTGAACACTTCTATTGTTCAGAATAAGTACCTATTTGACACTTTTCGCTGACATGGCAAGGAAAGTGTAATACACATCCATTCAGCGCGTCAGAACGTATTTTTTTTTTTAATCTCTTTCTTCTTCCTTCTTCCACTACACCATTTTATGCCTACGGCCACACTAAATCTGAGCAACACTTAAAAAGTGTTGCCTAAAATATTTTTGGGAACACTTTTAAAATGTAGCCTAAATTTTTAACTTTTGGCAACGACAATATTGGCAACACTTGTAAAGCGTACTCTTTAATGGTATTGGTTACACGTTGTCATAATATGAAATAAATGGCAACATCTATTTACATATATGACCACACTTTTAAAGTGTCCTATTTTTTACAATTGTAAAAACCACACGTTACAAGTGTGGCCTAAATTTTTCACTAAAATTTTATATTCCCTCCAACATTTTCAATTCTCCCTCCCATATTTTATTGGCCAAAAAATTTATTAATAAAACATTTCCAAAAACTTCTCTCTCTCTCTTCTTTCCTGGAACAGGGTCTTCTAAAAATTTCTAAAAACATTTCATTTCTAAAGAGTAGCTGAAGAACGTAGCTGAAGTGAAGATCGAAGAGAACAAGCTGAAGAACGTAGCTGAGCTGAATAACGTAGCTGAGCTGAAGAACTTAGGTTAACTGAAGTACTGATCAACATCTGAGCTGAAGATTGTCTTCTCTAGAACATGATTTTCTCAAAGGGATGAAATGCTGAAGCTTAAGAACTAAGGATAGAAGAATTGAGGATCGAAGAACTAAAGAGTAGAATCTGAAAATCTTAAGAGCTTAGCGGAAGATTTCTCCGATACCGATTTTGTCAAGTGTACGTACAAATTATGTACAGTTGAGTTTCCTTCTTATTTTCTACTAATAATCTAGCACTAAAACAATCTTCTTGTCAATTGAATGAATTTTTGTTTTGTATTTAGAAGGAATTGATTAATTCGGGGGTTCTTACAGTTGAAATTCCAAAGTAGGGGAAGAAAGTTTTGAAAATCTGAACGTCAAAGTTAGCCCTAGGAATCTCGAGTAGACGAGAAAGAGCGAATTAATA
This sequence comes from Solanum pennellii, assembly GCF_001406875.1. Taxonomy (NCBI): domain Eukaryota; kingdom Viridiplantae; phylum Streptophyta; class Magnoliopsida; order Solanales; family Solanaceae; genus Solanum; species Solanum pennellii. Next base: position 61,258,277 of record NC_028639.1, read on the forward strand.
CTCGAAGCATTTGAGACTGTAAGTATATATCTTTGTGTTTGTATTGCGTTGTACCTCTATTGCGTTTCTTATGCACCAATTTCTGCATTATTTTGTTTGTGTCTTCTGTACCTGCAAATTGTGCAAGTAGTTAGTAAAAGTATATCCTCAAGGTTCACTATTTACTATTGTTCTTTAAGGTGTGTGTTCCAGTAGCTGAGATTTGTTGCATCTCAAATTGAATATAGAAGTTTGAAAGGAACTTAATAACGTTGTGTGGTATCAAAAATCAGTCTGTTCAAGAAGATTTGGATTTGTT
>NC_028639.1:61273552-61275930 GCF_001406875.1 Solanum pennellii
TGACCTTGCTTACGAAAGAATACATATAGCTTGGGTTAGATACAAAACTAATCTGGTAATATTTTATAGCTATTTGATGGATAAAGTGTGTGACCTATTTGGAAATGATCTTCTCAATAGATATGATATGTTCTAGTGGTGGATGTAATGAATTTTCACGATGTGTTACTAGTGGTACATGAAAACGGACATGTTGATTGTTAAGTGCAAATATTAACTACTTAAGGAGTTATCTATGGTATACATGCTCATATGATAAGATTTGGTGTTGAACTCATATTTGAGAACCCAACTAGCTTGTTGGTACGGGTGGATGTGTTAAACATTATTTATAAGGAAGCTTTTAGTAGTGGATCTTTGGTATGATATTGATATGTTCAGATTGTGAAATGTATTTTATGAATTTTTAAATGAGTGGTGATTTCATCGTAATGTCTAAGAAATTGGATCAATATTGAATGACAAGCATATGGGTAAAGGAAGTCCTAAAGAGTATACTTATGTGAAGACAATTAAGAGTTTTAGTAAGGAAGTGCGGATAAAAGTGGGTTAGTTCTTTGGATTGGATTGGTATAACTGGGTTTAAGGATTCATATTGATGAAATAGTTGACTTCGTGGTGATAACAAGAGCTAACTAAGCATGATGGTAATAGGAGTTTGTGATGGATTGCGATTGAGACTAAATCATAAAATAAGAATTGAGGGTTAAACGAGTTTTTATGGTAATAACGACTTGCGAGCATCTAAGGCTATGGTTATTGGGGTTTTATGGTAATTTTTATAAGGAGTGGGGATGTCATCGAATAAAATTGAAAGGAGCTAGAGCCATAACGGAAAGATATAGTGGTATATAGTCTAACTTTCAGAGCAAGGATAAAACTAGGCTATTTTACTTTGTTTGCAAGGGTTAAGGATGTATCTTCAGAGGAATTTGGAGAATTGGGTTCAGAGACAAGTGATTTTACCTGTTTCTTCCAGATTACGATATAATATAGTGTCGCAAGATCAATAGATTGATTAAAAAAAAACTATTGGATAAAACTTGAGAAAGGAGTGTACGGACGTTCAACTCGAGTATGATGATTAGTTCTTTTGTGGTTTTGAGTTGGTAAGGAGTATGATAAGATTTTTAGAAAAAGATATGGTAGGGTCAATGAAGAGGCGATCAATGATAAGCTAAAATACGTTAAGTAATTTTTTTTGTATATGTATGAGCTAATGTTGTAAGATAATAGGATTGTGTTACATGGTTAGGATCAAAACTTCAAGTTTACATGGCAAGTTTAGATTTGTGATAGTGTATCTTGTCAAGGTATGAATTGGTAAGGTAAGAAATGATCGATCACATTGAGTATGAAGCATTTAGAATGACTTAAAATTGAGTAGTACATTTGGTTACTTTTGATTGTTATACCTAAGGTTTCCCATATTGTTGGCCAAAAAAAAAATACTGGTAAGTGAGTTGGCAAAAAGGAGAAAAATTATGGTGTATTGAAGAGTTCAAGTTATTTGAAATTTCCGTCGTGGAAAGATTTTAAGAAAGGCAAAGGAACAATAAGACCTCTCGTACAAACATTGGATTCAGAGGTGATGGTTGTAGTGATTTCGCCTTTGAGTTTAAATATGACTATGAGATGTGAACTAGTTCAGCACCTACTTACTATGGGTTTATTATTAACTTTTCTAAATATTAAGTTTTGATTGGGTTACAATAAATGACGTAAGGAAGATTATACATTGTTATGTCGAGCTAGATTGTTCAGAATGTGATTAAGTAACAAATGGATGTTAAATAGTGTGGACCTACAGTTTTACATGATTAATGAGGACTGGAGGGGATTAAAATTATTTTTTTTGACGAGACAAAATAGATTGTTATAATGTGTTACATAGGCATTTTATGGTGAGTAGAGGTTATGAGATTATAGTATATATAAATATTGGAGTGATCAAGGGTTTCTTTGAGTTATCGCATGAGGTAAATGATGGTACAGATGGTGGTTGAAAATGGTATGTGAAAGTTTAGGTGAAGTTGACATTAAGTGTGACTTAATTATTTTACCCTAAAGGAGAAATATAGATTTGAAATTAGTGTTATCGGTCTTGGATGTGACTTATATCTATTATGAGACGCTTAAATGGAAAGATAAGAAACCATGGTTCAAAGTCTTGGAGACTACAATGTGCTTGCTAAGGAGAATGTGATACTAATGACGGTGTGAAAGTAAGGTAAATGGTTGATGTGGTTATGATATTTGTTAATATTAATAGTGTTGGCTTTGATGGAGTACTGTGAGAAGTATGCAGGGTTTGGCAAATCCAGCATGTGTAAAATTGTAATGGAGATCAGACTGGTTGATTTTGGGTGGAAAAAAAA
>NC_028639.1:61278940-61339770 GCF_001406875.1 Solanum pennellii
CATTATTCTGAGGCATTGGTTGTGACAAGTGTTATGTGCATTGAGAAAGAATGGGTACTTAAGAGGATGTACCATTTCGAGGGACGTATCGCGCGCCGCGATGGATACTATATTTCGAGGGACGTATCGCGCGCCGCGATGGTTACTATTATCGAGGGTCGTGTCGTGCGCCGCGACAGATGCATGGACAGATATGTCCCCCATGGGTCCCGGACTGAGAGACAGCGGGTGTGTATCACTAGGTCAGACATGCATCATTATACTTGACATTGCATTCCATTGCATTGCACATACTTATCATTAGTGAACTTGATATCGTATTTTGTTGATCTTCTTATTGCCTTTCTGCGGAACTTGTGATTGATTAATATTGAGCTTGTTATTGCGGATATGTAATTTGTTGAAGTATTCTTGTTGAGGATATGTAATTTGTTGAAGTGTTGTTGTTGAGGATATGTAATTTGTCTAAGTGTTGTTGTTGAGCTACGTGCTATGTAAACCGTGAGCTGTTAGGTTGGGTTGATTTTAATGCAGGTTGTAGTTGTGGAGGTTTGGTTGGGGGTGGTAGAAGTACCCGTATTTTATCCCCTTAGCTTGTGTTTAGACGTTTTACTTGCTGGGTACCGTGTGGTTTGGTACTCAACCCTTGCTACTACAAATTTTTTGTAGGTTACTAGCCCGGACTTTGTGATATTTCCCTTCTCCTTGTCTGAGGTTTCTTGGAGATTCGTCAGGTAGCTGTTTCCATCGCAGCAGACTTTCTTCTCCTTAATTATGATCTTGTTCTATTCTAGAAACAAGTTCATTTGAGACTTTAGTTTTTCTTTTGAATCAATTGTAATACTTTAGAGGCTTGTACACGTGACTACCAGGTTTTGGGAGTTTTATTAAGTTACTTATATTTTATTTCCGCACTTTATTGTAATGGTTGAGTTTTAGGCTAACTTGTCTTGGTGGGATAAGACGAGTGCCATCACGCCCATTTTTGGGTCGTGACACTTTGCAAGAACATAAGTGAAAAATTAAATTTGATCATCAACATAGTATGTCAAAATTAGTCATGGAATTAAAGAAGATAAAAAATAAATAAAAAAGACAAAAATTCATGTATGAAGAAGATCAAATATAACTCGAAGTATTTCGAGAAAGATCAAATATACCTTTTTATATTTTTATTTTATAAAAAAAAATTAATAAGTTTTTCACTTTCATCAGCAAAAAATAATTTTGGCTCTTCAAACATACCTCAAAATACTACGAGAAGGGTCAAACATACCTTATATAATTTTTATTTAATTTTAAAATACATAATTTAATTTTCTTAAAACATAGTAAACAAATATGTAATTTAAATTTTTTAAATATGTAATTTAATTTTTAAACATGTTGTTGTAAATATGTAGTTTAATTTTTTAAAACATAATAACCAAACATAAACTTTATATATGTAATTTTTCAACATTAATGTGTAGTTATCTTGGGTTGTTGTTATATAGGATCGACACTTATAAACCATAGATTTTTAGTACTTCTTTAATGTGTTGTTGTCTATCAATTCTAAAGTATTTTAACTTTTGATTGTTATTATTGAATTATTTTATATTATATATATATATATATAAAAGTATTTAAAATATAATTTAAATAATTATTTAAATAGGTAATTTAAATTTATTTATATAATAAATGCAATAAAATTACTTAATTTTAAAAATTATTAATCCGTTCAAAATAAATATTAATTTGAAAGAAAAAAATAATATTGTGACTACAACTATGTATACTTAATATTTTAGCAGATCATTTAATAGCAAACATATTTAATAAAATAACAAACAATACTAATAAAGAAAAATATATACGTGATAAAACTTAAATCTAGTCATGTTAAATTTGTATTGTCATAGTCAACGGAGAACTATAAAGATGTTTTTCTTTCAATTTTTTTTATAAAAGTTTATTTTGAAATCATAAAAAACTTTTTTTTATCCTTTTTATGTTATTAAATTTTTTTAATGAAGCACCATCAAAGTTTTTATAAAAAAAATTGTATATGTCTCTAGTACTGAAATAATAAATAAAAATTAATTTTAATGAGTCTTTTTTGCGTATGACATGATTCATATGTTATCGAAAATATGAAGATAATCACATAATAGAGGAAGCATGATGGTAATTTTAGTTTTGTTCTTATTTCGCTCACATAATTTTGAGTATAATTGAATAAAATATATTTTTACATTAATTTTTTTCTAGAAAATCGGTGTATAACAACAACTCTTTGAATAAATAAGAGTAACTCTTTAGCAACTCGACTAATTTCATATTTTTATTTTTTATATAAATTTTTAATAATTTAATTTAGATATAAATTATCTTACGATTAAAAATTATAAATTAAAATAGATACTTTTTAAAATTTTTCTTATCATTAAGGAATAAGAAATGAAAAAAAATAAACCAAAAAGAATAAGTAAAAAGGAGGAAAATTGAATTATGTTTTTTTTGTTGAATTTTTGATTCTTTTCCCATGTTTAACTAAGAAATCATCAATAATTAATCTTACTAATCATTTTCGATATCTTAAAAATATAATTGAATAATATATTTAATATTTAAGTTAAAGGATAAAACTATTTAAAAATAAACGAAATTATAATGTAAACATATCATTTTATCATTCTGGCCATAATGATTTTTTCTTTTAAAAATTAAGAGGGTTAATTATGGGGATGATGTATTTATACCTCCAATTTTGACTGTATTATTGACAACAAAGAAATGCTGGTCGGACCAAATTTACATCAAGACATACTATTTATTCTAGAAAAATGCAGGAGTCTTACTCAACTCAAGCAACTTCAAGGCCATCTCATCACCATTGGCCATGGACAAACTCAGCTTTATGCATTCAAGCTTGTTCGTTTATGCACCATCTCTCTCTCCAACCTCAATTATGGTCGCTTAATCTTCAATTACATCACTGTCCCTAATGTTTACCTTTATACTGCGATGATCACTGCATACACTTCCCTTCCTAATCATAAATCTTCTCTCTTGTTATACCGCGAAATGGTTCGTAGTGGCTTGTCAAAGCCCAACCAATTTGTATTCCCAATTATTCTAAAGTCTTTCCCTGAAGTTACAAAGCCTTATGGGGTTGGAATGGCGCATACCCATATCGAGAAGATGGGTTTTGGGAAATACCCTGTTGTGCAGACAGCTCTTTTGGATGCTTATTCGAGGTTCTCGTCTGATATTAGAGTTGCACGCCAGCTGTTTGATGAAATATCTGAGAAGAATGTGTTTTCATGGACTGCAATGATAGCGGGATATACTAGAGTGGGGCGAATGGGGGATGCTATTTTGCTTTTTGAAGAGGTACCTCAGCATATAAGAGACACTCCTTCTTGGAATTCAATAATTGCAGGATGTACACAAAATGGTTTGTTTAGTGAGGCCATTTCACTGTTAGGAAGAATGATTGTTGAGGAAGGGATGATTCAAGGGAATAAGCCTAATGAGGTTACATTTGCATGTGTACTTGCTGCTTGCGGGCACACTGGGATGCTTCAGCTCGGAAGATGTATTCACGGGTACATATATCGAAATAATCTTCATTTGAATTCTCTTACAGTAAATGCTCTCATTGATATGTATGGAAAGTGTGGTAGCTTGAAAGACGCAAGAAATCTTTTTGATAAGGCTAATAGGGGCAGTTTGACATGTTGGAATTCTATGATCAATTGTTTGGCTCTTCAAGGTCATTGGGAAGGTGCTATTGCAGTTTTCAAAGATATGTTGCGATATGGAGATGATGTAAAACCTGATACAGTGACTTTTATTGGCTTGTTAAGTGCCTGTACTCATGGAGGATTGGTGGAAGAGGGGCTTAGTTATTATGATTTGATGACACGGGTATATGGAATTAACCCTGAAATTGAGCACTATGGGTGTTTAATTGATCTTCTCGGACGAGCTGGTAGGTTTGAGGAAATTATGAAAATCGTGAGCGAGATGCACATAACACCAGATGCAGTTATATGGGGTTCCTTGCTTAATGGGTGCAAAATCCATGGGCGTATAGACTTGGCAGAATATGCACTGGAAAAATTGATTAGTATTGATCCCAACAATGGTAGTTATTACTCTATGCTTGCTAATTTATATGGGGAGTTGGGAAAGTGGGATGAAGCTCGAAAGGTAAGGAAGATCCTAAATCAGCAGAATGCTTATAAAGCACCCGGTTGCAGTTGGATTGAGCTAGATAGCCAAGTTCATCAGTTTTATTCGGTAGACAAATCTCATCCTAGAATGGAAGAGATATACTCAATTTTGGAATGTTTCTTTGATTTGCATTCACAATAGCATGTACCTTCTTGCTGATTTCCATCTTCCTAAGAGATTTAACATTCCTACATCCCTCTTATAACCAAGATCTGATTTGTTTTGGAACACCAGTTGCTTCTTGATCAACGGCTTGCGCTGATATGCAGCTTTGGCATATGAGCTAGACACTAGCTAGTTCTAGTGCTTCCTTGGTTAATCTGGAACTGTAAGAAGCAAGAATTAAGGAAGATCATTGATGGAACACTAATGTGTTACTCCCACCAAGTCTTTGTTTATTCTGAGCTTGAAGATAATGGTATTCACTTTCTGCACCAGACATTCAAAATATGGAGTTATTCTTAGCTACACATGGTATGAAATATTGCATTCATACTTTAAGAATATTTATCGCATGCCTAAATGTTGATTTCATCTAATGATTTCATATCGCGATATGAAATTGCATGTCCAAATGCCTACTTAGAACATCAGCAATCCATATACTTAATGGAAATTTAGATGATATGGTTTGTTAGAAATGCAAATTTATCCTAAAAGATTGTATTCTTTGAAAGCTTTGTTAGTCAGTTCTTACACCCTATCTTGTTTAAGGCTAAATCTTTTATGTATTTTCTTTTTATTAATAATGAGACTGTTGATACCAAGCAGGAGGTGTCCTTGAAACTGCAAACTAGGTAGGTCTAAATACTTTTCTTTATGATAACTATCTAAGCTTCCATATCAACTGCAGCTTCTTTTCACTGATTATCCATAAAATAGGAGTCCATTTCTATCTCCATATATTTCAAATCAAAGGCACAAAGTGTTTATGTACTAACGTATTCTCGACAGGAGGTGCTTTAATGACCTGGTTGATCATTTTTTTGGGATATTTTCGTGAAATTACTATTCTACCCTCCCGATCTTGACTCCAAGTTTCTTATATTTGAGTTTTGAAAGTTGGTTTCGCACTTCGAGTAAAAAGTTGAGAATTTGAGTAAGTTTGTGATTTGAAAAGGCTAAGTTGCTTAAAAGTGATTTTCGAAGTCTTTTGGAGTTTCGAGTATCGGAATAGAATTTCTTGATTCCATTAGTTTTGGATAGTAAAAATTGGTCTCTGAGAAATGTTGATTTCATATTCAAAGTCGTTTTACGGATTTGAGGTTCTAAGTTGGAAATTATTGAGATTTTAGCCTTTGGGTTGACTTTGGTCAACATTCGGGGTTCGGATGCTCGTACGAGAATTTCGAGAGTTCCATTGCATTCAGGGGACGATTTTAGGTGTAGTTGAGGTCTTGCTTGAATTTTTAGAGGTCCCGGACTTGATTTGGCCCTTTTAGGTATTATGTTCATTCCTTGTGGCTTTCACGTGTTCCGGTTTGAGAAGACCTTGGATTCGCATTTTGATGGTTCTATTGTGTCTGAGACGTCGAGTTTAGTCAATTTGCATCTATGGTTTGTGTGTACGGGGTTCCAAATGAATTCTTGAGGTTCCTTTTGATGATTTTTGAGTTGGCTGATTTTCCTGTCTGGGTTGCTGTAGCCAACCCTCCACGATCTTGGAAGGGTGACCGCGTTCGTGGGAGGTCGAATCTTTGACCTTCGTATTCGCAGAGTGTATGGCGCCTTCATGGGCTCAGTTATGAGCTCTAAGGCCGCGTTTGCAAACAAGGGTGCACGTTCGCGTAGGACCCCTGGCAGTGTTTTGATCCAAATTCGAGGTTTCTTCCCCATTTTCCATTGTTTGAGCTTTGAGAACTCGGTGGAGGTGATTTCAAGTGAGTTTTTCAAGATAAAATAACTGGGTAACATTTCTTGACTTCAAATCTTCAATTACCCATTATTGTTATTAATATTGGATTTATGTGATGTGTTCAAATCGAAATTTTGGATAGATAAATTGAGGTTTTTCATAAATTTGAGTTGTTGAAGTAATATTGGGTTTGTGAACTAATTTTAAATCCTTTTTCAAAATGGTTTTCACCAATGAGTTCCCACTTGAGTAATGTTTTCAAGAAAAGATTTTTAGATTTAAACCTCAATTTTGGAATTGGGTTTTTAAGTTTATTAACCTTTCTATCTAAATTGCTTGAGTTTGGTAGTGTTAATTCTGGAATCTTATTTTGATTACTTGATTGAACTAGATTGTGGGGCATCGGTATCGTTCAAAAGGAGAAGGCTCAAGCTTTGAATTAATCTCCTCAAGCTTTGGATTAATTAATTGATTGAATTAAGGCAAGTGGTCTCTTAAACTTTGTAACCTAGTTGAGTCGTCTATTTCCTTTCATTGTGTGTTGGGGAGTAATGGGATTGAGGAAGGCTCATTGTTGCACTTGTTTAATCTTAATGAATAAAAAGGGGATTAAAGAAAAGGCGACTTGTTGATCATAATGCTTGTGAATTGTCTTTCTTGTGACCCTTATTTGATTGATTAATGAAGTGCTTTGATGGCACAAATGTGGACTTGAATTGTATGAATTGTTGTCTCTTTCTTATGGCGTGTCATTGCTTATTTGTGTTGATTGTTGAACATAGGACGGACCCACATGTAAGCAAGGGGGTTCACCCGAACCTCCTTGTTAAAAAACTACGCGGCATATATAAGGTAAATTTTGTGTATTTATGTGAATATATATATTTTGAACCCCCTCAATGACAAGGAAAATGAGATAGCCCGGCGGCACTAGGTTACCTTTCAACTATGTGGGACGTCCAGGGTTCAAATCCCTTGGCTAGTGTTTTACTTTTTGCTGTTTTAGTTTTAGTTTTTTTTTTTTTTTGGTTCCAGACCTGTTTTTTACGTTTTTTTAGATAACATGCTAAAAGTGTGGCTTTAAATCCAAAAGAATTCAAGGGTCACATTTCTTGAAAAAAAGTTTCTTGCCTTATTTACATGTGTATACTTTTATTTTTCGAACCCCCTGAATGAAAATCTTTGGTTCGCCACTGGTTGAATACCATGTTGTGACATGTGATATCAGGTCGAAGGGAACTGGTTCCCGCTAGTTATTTGATATAAAGCCGTACGGAAATGGTTCCGGCTAGTGATGATATAAAGCCGAAGGGAAATGGTTCCAGCTATTGATTCGATAGAAAGCCGAAGGAAATGGTTTAGACTAGTGATTCGATATAAAGTCGATGGGAAATAGATCCAGCTTGTGATAATGTGCCGAAGGAAAATGGTTCCTGTAAGAATTTCATTAATTTCAGAGATCATCTGCTAATGGGCAGTGAAGGAAGAGGTGGTTGACTCTCTCCTGAATTGTCTTGCAAAAATAGCATATATTGACCAACTACAATATTTTTCTGTTCAGGTTGTCTAGAGTAAGACAAGCGTTGTTTAGTGTGATCCAGCTGAAGCATTTAATCTCATAGCCCATAGGTAGATTGGTCTTCCATACTAGCTTCATGGCCATTTATCAGTTACTTGACTTTGTTAGCATACTTGTGTATAGCATTCTTTCGCTGTGAATATATCTTTGCTTCCCCACTTTAGCCTATCTAGTTTACTTTCATCAAAATTGTGAGCTTCCACCATTGCTATTATTTCCATCAAACTCCCAAGTTCATAGTCCTGCAAACACCTTTCAAATGCATATCCCAAGTGTTTATCGTCCTGTTTTGAACAATTGAGGACTCCTTATCCATAGCAATGTTGAAGACATTGGGATATTCCTCCTTGAGATTTGTATTGTTTCACCATCAATCCTTCTAGAACTTGATATACATACCATCCCCAGGTTACACGGGAATTCCATGAGAGAATTTAGAGTCTATATTTCCAAGGCCTAAGTCCTGACTCCATAAGGCAGGTTTACGGCGTGTGAGCTCCAGTTTTCCTTTCTACCATGTTTAGCAATGATCACATCCTTCATGAGACCATCACCAGAGCCATATCTCTAATGTCATTTCATAAGTAAGGATTTGCTATGAATTGCCAAATCTTAACCCTCAAGGCCCCCATTGAATTTTGGAAGCAAAGCTTTGTGGAACTTTTGACTACTGCTATCTCCTTCCCATAGGAGATTTCTCACGATCCTCGCACCTTCTTTGGGATGGGAAACAGGGACATAAGATAGGTTAGTATACTATCTAGAATACTCTTGATAAGTGTGAGTCTTCCACCCAAAGAGAGATGTTGAAATTTCCAAGTAAATAATCTTTTCTCAAATTTCTCCACCACCCCATTCCATATATCACAAACTTCAATTTGGCACCAAGGGGATGCCTAAATAAGTGCGCTAGAAAGTAAACCAATGTTGCACCACAGAATTTCTGCAAGCTCCTCTATGTTATTTACATCATTAACGGAAATAAAGAATACTCTTCCAACATGTTGATTTGTAAACCTGATGAAGTTTCAAAAAACATCAGTGTAATATCGGGTTAGAGGACCTGGACTTCTTTGCATCACAAAAAAATAGAGCATCATCAGCATATAGTAAGTGAGAAATGGTCAAAGTGTTTCCTGAGTTTGAACCCACACTAAATCCATGTATCCATTGCAACTGTCTAGCCTTTTCCAACATCGTGTCTAGTCCTTCCATAGCCAAGATGAACATAAATGGAGAGAGGCTCTCCTTGTCTGATTCATTTCTGTGGAGAGAAAACCCCCATTGGTCCTTTGTTTATCAAGACTGAGTATTTGACTATGGAGATGCAATATCTGATCTATTTAAGCCATTTGGTGCCAAAGCTCATTTTCTTCATAATAGAGGATCGATTTAACTTGTCAAAAACCTTTTCTTAATCAAGCTTGCATATGAATCCAGGGACTCCTGATTTAATCCTTCAATCCATGACCTCATTAGCAATTAAGGATGCATCAGTTATTGTCTTCCCTTATAAATGCATTTGGTGACTGGAAACCAATTTGCCAGGTACCTTCTTCAACCTTTTTGCTAAAAGTTTGGCCACTATTTTATTGACATTGCCAACAAGAATTTAGGTCTAAAGTCTCTCATTTCCATAGCCCCAATCTTCTGAGGAATCAATGAGGTGAAAGTGGCATTACATGATCTCACCATATAGCAGTGTTAGTGAAGTGATTGATTGCCCCCAAAATATTAGTTTTATGACCTCCCATGACTTTGAGAAGAAATTCATTGTGGTGGGAAGAGATCTATGGAGATGTGGGGCAGGGATCCAAAGAGATATTTTTGGAGGAATTAGGGGAGGTTTGTGGAGGAGGGATATTACTTGGGTGTTAGGTGATATTTTAATACTATAAGATCTTGAAGGAGAGAATGGGTTGTAGGGCGAATTACTAGTGCTATGGAAGAGTTCTCGACATTTATTGTCGTTCTTTACATGCTTGCCTAACTGCATATACACTTTAAACTCTAATTTGCAAGTCAATCAATCTGCATGATAACCTTATAAGAAATTCAATTGTTTTTCAAGTAAACAAAAGCGTGTACGTTTTTGGTGAAAACCAAAATAGTAAAGTGAAGCGTGATTATGAAAATGTATACTAAGAATTATTTTCTTTCTCTTCAAATCCCAAAAAAAGTTTTAGAAAAAAAATCGGTAACATTAGTTCACCTTCTTAAAGAGAAATGTTAATGCAAATATTTTCTATATAAGAAGAAAATGAAATAATTTTCATTTGTCAGAAGAAGGTAGAAAAGACGTACTTTTAGCTGTTCTCATAATAAACAAAAAACTTTAAATCTTACAGTTGGATGCTCTAAATAAAGATTACAGTTTGACCACCGGGCACCTGTCAATGTATGGGGGTTATTATCGTCATTTTCCTCATATCCGAATCCCACTCATCATCACAGCTACACAATTATCCCACATTTTCACCTATTTGTTTACACACTATAAAGTGAACCAACTATCCAACCTTTGTATGCTATTCACTACAATTTACCTCTGTTCTAAAGGCATGTCCTAAATCTCTCTTTTTTCCATTCTTTAAGGTTGTTTTTCGGTTTAATTTCTTATTCGAGTTGGATCTTGATTCCAAAAGTTGTTGTGGGTGTTAAGAAAATTTGTAGACCTTGTGGAACGTTTTCCCCCTTTTTGGCACTTGATGGAATTTAATTGCAAAAACAATTGAGTTTTGCCCATACAGGTTTAAATTTATGCTTGTCTGAGTTTTGTTTCTTAGTTTTCAGGATTTCAATTATTAGTGTGGTATAATCAAATGCAGATTTTTTGTGCTTAATATTTAAATCTTTGTCGAGATTGGTTTTAATTTACTTGTGATTTATCATTTTGTTAACGTGGTGATTCATTTCTCATTGTACCCCAATCTAGAACATAGCTTCTTTTGGAATATTATTAAAGCTTTTTTTAACCTGCGTATGTTAAATGCAACTGGTGCTTCGGTTATTCCGTCTTCTCTTTTTAGAAAAAGAAAATTGGGTTTGGGGTCATCTAGCCTGTAAACTCTAGATACATGATTAGTAGTTTGAGAGATTGATGGGATATATTTTCTTTTTATTTTTAACGAATTAAAAAGTTAAACTGAAAGCATCCAGAAGCTGCAAAAGAGGAGTAGATTTGAGCTTACAAAATTATGAGAAGAAAAATAAGAGAACAGCCTAACAAAATCTCAGAATTAAATTTTTTCACTTTATTTGGAAAGCAATTGGAAAATGTAACGATATTAGGTTGGAGGGGTATACTGTATTTGCTAGGATATTCATGATCTTCACTTTAATGAGAAATCACAGACATCACTGACAAAATTGAGTAAGAGATGACTTTAGAAGACATGGACCTCCCTCCTCTGGCCGCACAAACACACACACAGAGGGTCAGCGTTGGCTTCAAGGTCATCAGAGGTGTATCCTGGATTGTAAGAGGATGGGTGCACTTTGCTATTCTTTGGTTTGATTCCATAAAATTTAATGATAAGCAAACTATAATGTATACTATTATAAAATAATATCTTTGAATATACAACTGTTATTAATAAGTCTCATACCTTGCAATGAATCATAACCAACCACCAAGCTCTTGTCCTCCAGGGCCCTCCAATAGAAACAGCTGGTCTCGGGCGAACACCATTTATGGCACGATGAGTATGAAGGGTAGTGGGTGGCTATCATACCCTTTGTATATCTCAGGAAGAATCACACCTGAAAAACTAGCTATTGAAGTGGGAGAGTGCAAGGTTATAAAAGCCCCACATCAACACATTTCTGTAGCGATGTGGGTCTCAAGTCCCATGCATATTTTGTGGTTTTAGGTGCTAAGTTGTAGTCTAAAATTACTTGTGTTTATTCAGCTTTTGTTGGAAGGGGATTGACGATCCATCAGTTTTACTGGCCAGTTTAGCTTTCAATTTAGAATTTAGTCATATACAGATCCCTCTACTAACTATCAGTGGTTCTGTTGTTGAAGAGTTGTTATCAACACTTTATCTTTCTTCAAGTTATATGACACTTCATTTCAGGACATTACAAAATATTTGATGTCATTTCTCTTATTAATTCCTTACTGTAAGGATAAAGTAGTATCACATTGATCATTAATTTACAACAACACTTCTTTATTTAGGTCTGAGATCATCAAAGTGAGTTCACATAGTTCATTCATATGTCTAGGCTCTGTTTCCACGTCAATGGTGTGATAGTCTGATAGACGATAAAGTAGTATCACATTGATCATTAATTTACAACAACACTTCTTTATTTAGGTCTGAGATCATCAAAGTGAGTTCACATAGTTCATTCATATGTCTAGGCTCTGTTTCCACGTCAATGGTGTGATAGTCTGATAGACGAACGAGAGTCATCTTTTGTATCGCGTCAAGAGAAATGACATAGATAAGATCATTGCTTAAAGAGTTTCATTGTCGAATTGATCTCAAAATTGGAGATGCAACACTTAAGTTAAATCCCTATAGTCAAAATGGAGGAGTGGTTAGCAATAAGGAAATACATACCAGAGTGAAGGATAGGTTTTTTAAGACAGTTGTGAGAGCAATGATGGTGTATGTGTGGATGTTGTGTATCTGAGGTTCGACATTATAAAAAATGGATGTTGTAAAAATTTGAATGGTATGATAGTGTGTTCATACAAAACTAGACAAAATAAGTGATGATTATGCCAAGTTACAAAAAGCACATGGAGAAGATAAAAGAAAAGAAGGCCCCTGAATTATAGTTTGGAAATGTCTGCGTTAGAAGTTCAAATGCACCGTGTGACTCTATGAGTTGAACGTTTTAAACTGGATGATGTAAACAATTCAGTCTCATGGACAAAGTTGTCTCAAATTAAAGGACTTACAAGTTCTTGAGATTCTTGTTGAATTAGCCAAAATAAATAAATAAATAAATATATATATATATACATACATACATACATACACACACACACACACACACACACACACACACACACACATATATATATATATATATATATATATAAATGAAGCACGACATCCATACTAATTCCAATAGTTAGGATTAGGTATTTTGTTTTCCAGGGGTCCTTTTAGTTCATAGCTGATTTGTATTTCGGTGGAGAACATAGAAAACATCTTTAGTAATAGAGAATCCTTAGTAAATTATCTTAAGATTGGAATGAAACTGCTCCAAATTGAATTTGAACCCGGGTAGAGTAGAATGGTTGCAAAGAAACTACACATTTGAGATTTAAGGCATAGTTATTGTTGTATGAACTGCACAAGTTTAAGGAATTTATTCAACGAATGGTAGTCAAATTTTGACATGGTGTTTTTTCCTTTCACCTAACTTTTTAACTACTACTACTCTTTGCTAAAATACCCCAATGAAATTAGCTAATTTGTTTTCATTCCCATTCATGTAAAATAGAAGGAGTGGAGTATTAATTTTTCGCATTCCCTTCTATTTGATTCCTGGAAACTATATGCATCTTTGTCAGCAGACACTTTTCCCATTCCCAGTACTCTTTGTACTTGTCTTGTTCTTCAAAACATATAACAAGTCTTCATCTTTCCGTCCTTCTGCTCAGGACATTGAATGTTCCTCTTTAGGAATTTTATGTGCAAATCACTGTTACTTTGTCCTTTTTTTGTATAATTTTGCTTTCAGATAATGATTATTTTTATCCAAAATGTGATGCTTCCAACAGCTTTGGCTGCAAGAACGTACCTCTCTGTTGTTATCTACAACCAACTTAAGTTCCATTTAATACTTCCCTAGTTTCTTAACTTTTGGGCACCCCCGTACTCCTCAAACGTATTTGTACATTCTTCTATGTTTCTTTGTATTGCAGGGCTAAACTTTTTATTCTTCATATTCTGAGCATATTCACAAGAATAAAAAATGGCGATCAGCAACATTAATTTGACGTCAGGAATTCAAATATTCATCATGGATCTAGAGAAGTAATAGTTTTTCTTGTTTCTACAGGAGTTTAGGAGATTGGGGGCTTTGTGATGGAGGAAGGAGATTCATGGGAGGACCTCAATAATGATGTCTCGGTGAAGATATTCCAATCTTTTGATGTTCTTGAATTGTCTGCTGGACTTGCTCATGTTTGTAAAGCGTGGCGATTGGCTTGTTGTGATCAACTTCCGTTGAAGAAGCTGGACTTGTCGGTACTAAAATCAAACTTTATAAAAAATATTCACTTCTTTGTTGAGATGTCTCGGTGAAGATACTCCAATCTTTTGATGTTCTTGAATTGTCTGCTGGACTTGCTCATGTTTGTAAAGCGTGGCGATTGGCTTGTTGTGATCAACTTCCGTTGAAGAAGCTGGACTTGTCGGTACTAAAATCAAACTTTATAAAAAATATTCACTTCTTTGTTGAGATGTCTCGGTGAAGATACTCCAATCTTTTGATGTTCTTGAATTGTCTGCTGGACTTGCTCATGTTTGTAAAGCGTGGCGATTGGCTTGTTGTGATCAACTTCCGTTGAAGAAGCTGGACTTGTCGGTACTAAAATCAAACTTTATAAAAAATATTCACTTCTTTGTTGAGATGTCTCGGTGAAGATACTCCAATCTTTTGATGTTCTTGAATTGTCTGCTGGACTTGCTCATGTTTGTAAAGCGTGGCGATTGGCTTGTTGTGATCAACTTCCGTTGAAGAAGCTGGACTTGTCGGTACTAAAATCAAACTTTATAAAAAATATTCACTTCTTTGTTGAGATGTCTCGGTGAAGATACTCCAATCTTTTGATGTTCTTGAATTGTCTGCTGGACTTGCTCATGTTTGTAAAGCGTGGCGATTGGCTTGTTGTGATCAACTTCCGTTGAAGAAGCTGGACTTGTCGGTACTAAAATCAAACTTTATAAAAAATATTCACTTCTTTGTTGAGTAATTTTACACTTTATAGAAAATCAGTGTTTGACTATGAAAATTCTAAATCCAATTTGAAGTTATATTTCAAATTGGGAACAACTTATAACCTGTTTTCTAACTCATTTTTCACTTTTGAAGTTGTATCTCAAATTTGAGAAGTACAGTCAAGCAATGAATATATATGGCCAAACGCCTACTTATTTGAAGAAGCAAAAATATTGGTGAAAATGAATAAGACAGCTAAATTAGATCTCCTCTTTTTTCAGGTGTCCATGGCTTAAACGCCTTGTTATGCTTTTTTGGAACAAAATGAAAAAGCAAACGATATGCAGGGCTTTTCATATATGTAAAGATCTTGAATCACTAACAATGCCTAGTATTGCACATGTCATCTAGGAAATTGCCACGAGTTGCCAGTGATCTTCTTAGCTCAAGATTATGGTGCCCAGTGATTTGTTGTTTGCATTTTACAATAGTATCACTTCTTCCAAACTTGGAAGTATTGAGTGTGAGACTGTGAGGTGCACAGTGTTATCTAAACCTTCTTTGGTTATTATTTTGGAGGGGTTAAAAAAGTTGAAAGTGCTCAACTTGCATAATCACTGATGGAGTTTCAATATAAAAAGAAGAGTGAAGCTATTGTGATGGAAAAAGGAGATTCTCCTGTAAGGAAATGGGTGAACCTTGATATTAATATTTGGGTGAAGATACTCCAGTCCTTTGACCTTTTCCAGTTGATATCTGTAATTCCTCAAGTTTGTCGTGCATGGCAATAGGCTTGTTCTGATCAACTTCTCTGGAAAACGCTGGACTTATCGGTATTGCTATCAAATTTCATCAGAATCTCAAGGAAGCCTTATGTATATGTCGACAGTCCATCTCAAAAAAAATCGATCCGACTCCTAAATATTTGCTTGAACCTCAGTTGTGGAAACATACAAACCTTGATCTTCCATCATAATTTGTATGTTAAAGACAATCAGTTGACTTTTACTGCCAAGAGGTATTCTTCCAATAAACTTTCATCTTTATATAGTATTATAATTATAATTATAACTCAAATCAAGAAACTGTACAACAAGCATCGTTTCTGAGATATCAGATGCGCTGTGATTTTCCATTATTCTTAGAGAAGCAAAATTTACTGTGAAAATGAATAAGACAACTAATTAGATCTCCTCTTTTTCAGGTATCCACGGCTTAAACGCCTAGTTATGCCTTCTTGGAACAAAATAAAAAAGTGAACAGTATGCAGGGCTATTCATATATGAGAAGATCTTGAATCACAAACGAGGCCTAGTATAAAAAATCCTGCATATGTCATTCAAAAAACTTTCTGAGCTCAAGATAATAAGCCCATGTGATATGTTGTTTGCATCTGCACTGGTATCATTTCTTCCAAACTTGAAACTGCTCAGCTTGAGGTGCACAGTGTTATCTATTTTTTTAAAAATTATCTTGGAGGGGTTAAAAAAGTTGAAAGTGTTCAACTTATCTCATTGCATAATTATACTGAAGAGTAAAGACCCTCCACTCGCACCGATGAAAATTCTGACCAAGCTTGATGAACTAATTCTTGAAAATCATTCAGGTTAGAGTTCCTAACACTTATAAGTGACTCATGCATCAAGTGTCAGCGCACTCTAAATGATGAAGGGATTATAAGGTGGTATAAATATGAAGAAGACCTCTGGAAAGCGGATGAAGTGGGGTCTCTTGCAATTTGATAACTCTAAGAACACCTCATCCACTTTCCAGAGGTCTTCTTCATACTTATACCACCTCATCAGCCCTTCATCATTTATAGTGCGCTGACACTTGATGCATGAGTCACTTAGAAGGGTTAGGAATTTATCTAACCTGGATGTCTTTCAAGAATTGATTCATCAAGCTTGGTCAGAATTTTCATCGGTGAGGGTGAAGGGTCTTAAGTAATTATACAATGAGATATGTTGAGCACTTCCATCTTTTTTCAACCTCTCCAAGATGATAAAAAGAAATTTAGATAACACAGTGCACCTCAACCTCAAGCTCCGCAGTTTGAAGCTTGGAAGATATGGTACCAATGCAGATGCAAACAACATATCACATGGGCCTATTATCTTGAGCTCAGAAAGTTTTTTTGCAACTCCTGGCAATGACATATGCAGGATTTTTTATGCTAGGCTTCGTAAAATTATTCCTCAAGAGGAAAATGACATGCTATGTGAAGATCACGGTTCAAATGCTTCTCCAAAGAGTATCAAGTGACAATACACACATGAAAATTTTGCTGAGTTAATAGTTTAGAACTCTTTTAAACTACCATTGTTTTGTGAGTTTCATACATAATTACATAAATTGTTTCGATATTTATAGAATTTTGTGAACCACCATGATCTTGCTGTGTTAGGTGAATTCATTTTTAAGACTTTTTTCATTTTCCACGTGTCTCTCAATAAGGTATTTCACATACTCTGAAGGATTTATCGATTTTGATACGAGAACTGCAAAATGGTACTAGTTCAGAATATTTATATTTAACATATATAATCTATTCATGGCTATATACTATCTAAATTCACTAATGGTGCAATCACTCTACAAGGATAAAACTCATCTTTTTTAAGGTATCGTAAAATATATAAGTTCAGAAGCTTCATAAGTAAAACCTTAATTAATTGACACATTAAAGTAGCAAATAACACTAATTAATATGAAATATTATTTATTCTAATTTTATTTGGAAATTAGTATTTACCACTGTACAATTTCATATTGAAGTTATATATGGAATTTGAAAAACATTTCAAAACTTGTTTTCACTTTTTTTCCGTCTCGCTTTTTGATTTTGTATTTATTTATTTATTTTCAAATTTTGCTCTAATTTTTTTTTAATAGAAAAAGACCTCACTATCTCCGTATTAATTTGTTTTGTTCACGGACTAATCATAGAGCAAGAGTTTTAAGCGTTGACAAGTGATCATTTTTCAAGGAATTTTTTTTTAAAAAAAGTGCAAAATTTATTTATTGTTTGGTGTTAACTCAACATGCTTAAATTGATTTTCATTTTGATCATGTCAAGTGTTATATTGTTGAGTACATTGTTCTTGCTATATGTAGCCATCAAAAGAACTCATTCCATATTAAATGTATACATGAAATTGGAACTACATGTAACTTTTTTAGAATGGATAGTGATAATGTATTACAACTTGAGAAAAGCTTGTAATTTAATCTTGACATTTGAATTAGTGAAATATTTTTTTTATTTATTGTACTATAGGTTAATAAACAATTAACTAAATAAAAATATTCTCTCTTTGATAGTTAAGTTTATGATATAATGTGACTATTCATTATATAAGATATTACTCTTTTAGAGCATATTTGGTAGTATGTTTTAAGTAAAGTAATCAAGTTTGGTATTTTGCTAATTTTCAATTAGGGGTGTAACTCATATTTCATTTAGTTTTTTAAAAAAGAAATATATATTCAAATAATTAAATATTCTTTGCGAGATGTATATTTTAATGCAATTCTTAACTTACAAAACTTTCAAAAAAAGAAAAGACTCAAAAATGTCATCGGAATTTTGAGAAAAGGCTCATTTATGCCATTTTTTTAAAGTTTAACTCATCTATATCATTTTAAGTCAGTGGTGGAGCCAGTAATTTAACAAAGGGTATCCAAAAATAACAACTTGTTATGTTAAGGGTGTCCAAAATATGTTATTTAATCATTTCGTATATCATTTTACTTATATATATGGTACTTTTTTTCCGACCAAGGTGCCCAATTGGACACCCTTACCAATATGTGGCTACGCCACTGCTTTAAGTTCGATGACATATTTGAGTTTTTTCTCTTTAAAACATGATTTGATTAATGTATGACTGAATTATAATTGATACGTGTAAAAATAGTTTTGCAAAATAGGAACATTTTTTAGTTTAAAAATAATGGCATAGATGAGTTTTTTTTCAAATTAAAATAACATAGATGAACCAAATTTTAAATAAATGGAGTAGATAAGTCTTTTCTCAAAGTTCCATAGCATGGTTGAACGTTTTCCCTTTTCAAAAACTAGGTTTAAAACTTTGATACTTATAAGTAGAGGAAAGGCTGAGAATGGGCTATTGTGTTCAAATTAACCACATTATTGGTTGAGAAAAAAAGTACTCTCTCCATCTCATATTAGTAATCACTTTTTATTTTGCACAATACTTGAAACATAATAAGAAGATAATTTTATTAATTTATCTTTTAAAGACTTCTTTAGAATTTTTCAAACAAATTTGGATGTTTTCAAAATTAAAGGAACTAACTGCGAGGGTAATATAAAAAAAAAACAATCCATATTTTTTTAATTGAATATCATAAAAAACTAATATGAAATAACTATTTTTAATATAATGATCAGCTAATATTGAACGGAGAAAACAAACAAGAGGGTGTTTAGCCAAGTACAGCAGAACTAAAAAGAATTAGTTGTATGTCTCTCTATTCTTTTTCTCATTTAGTTTCAAAACCATGTGTCTAGCATTCATGCAACGTGAATATGACATAGCTCTCCTTGTCGTTGCATCACTACAACATTTTGCTTATGACACCAATAGTCATTTCCGCAACCCATACATCATCCTTATTCCTTCACTCTTTTGAAGAGTCACGTTGTGTTCCCTCTAGAACCTTCTCACCTCCAGAGACGGAGTTAAAACTAAAAATTTTGGGGTTCTGAATATTAGAATAGAAAATAAAAATATGCTTCCTTTTAGAAAAAAGAGAAATTTATGTTAATAGTGGGATTCAAAGTTCAAACTCGTAAAATTACTGTGAAAATCATTTTCACATTTCCTTATCACTTAATCGTTAATCAATTTTATTAAAAATTCACAATTTAATGTGTATATATATATATTTTTAAAATAATTTTCTAATATAAATATAAAATCTGTAGGATAATGAAAAAACTAATTGATTTGTCCTAACCCACAGTTAGCTCCCCCTCAACTCACCGCCATACTTCACCACTATAAATTGATAAATTCTTCATCCTCAGCATATCTTCAATAGTCACAAGTGAAGAGATCACTTAGTATCATGGTGAAAGTTGATGAAATTGTTGATCCTTGGGGTGATCCTATGAGAGAGTTGTTAGAAGTTGAAGAAAATATCAGCTACAATGATCTGAAGAAACGGATGTGGAAGGACCGGATGAAATTAGAGAAGCTCAAAGCAAAGCGAGACATGAGCTCGTCTAAGGATGATAGTGATGAAACGGAAGCTAAGCAAGAAGAACAATCTCGTCGCAAAAAGATGTCAAGAGCTCAAGATTCAATTCTCAAGTACATGGTTAAGATCATGGAGGTTTGCCAAGGTCAAGGTTTTGTTTATGGAATAGTGGGGGAAAAGGGGAAACCGGTTAGCGGATCATCAGATAGTTTAAGAGAATGGTGGAAGGAGAAGGTGAGATTTGAACAGAGTGCCCCTGCTGCAATTGCTGATTTCTTGCCCAAATTAGTAGAGGACAACATTATATTGGATACTTCCTCACATATTCATCACTTAGAAGATTTGAGAGATGGTACTTTAAGCACACTCCTTTCTACCCTCATGCAACATTGTCACCCTCCACAAAGGATTTTCCCTTTAGAAAGAGGATTAGCCCCACCTTGGTGGCCTACAGGGAAGGAACTCTGGTGGGGTGATCAGGGATTATCTCAAGAACAAGGTCCACCACCTTATAGGAAGCCTCATGATCTCAAGAAGGCATGGAAGGTAACTGTTTTGGCTGCAATCATCAAGAATATGACTCCCAATTTAGATAGAATGAGGAGGTTGGTGACACAGTCCAGGAGCTTACAAAATAAGATGACAGCCAAAGAAACAGCCACTTGGTCTAAATTGGTTAACCAAGAAGAAGCTCTTGTCAATTTAACTGACAAGTCTCTCAAGGAAGAAGATCTTTCTTTGGTTCCCAAGAATGTACTTATCGATAAGTCTGCTCGGAGGAGAAAATACAAGAGGAAGTGCAACTTTGAGCATGACACAAGGTGTCCGTATCGCGAAAATGGTGGTTTGAATGACCAAGAAAGTATCAATTGTGAGGACCAACTTGAAGCACAAACGCTGCCACGTGAAGAATGGATAGCTAAAGAAGAAGAGATTTCTCCACATGATTGGATGAACATGGAGATCCAGAAGAGCTTCAACAATTATGATGCACAATTTACTGCTTGTAGTGGTATTCAGAAGAATTTCGAAAGCTATTCAGGAGAAAATCATGTCCTTGAACAGCTTCTCTCTGATCCAGAGACTTGTGGAAGCATGAACATAGATGGAACTCAATCAGAAGCTGAGATTGCTACTTCTATTTGGGAATTTTAGTAGGAAGATAGATTGAGCAGTGAACTAATATAATAAGAGTTGTTGCTAGAAAGACTAATGCTTTGTTGACTGCATTTCTTCTTTAAGAAATTGAGTTATGAACACAAAGAGAAAACATGGACATAGATAAAACCCTTATTGCAAGTTAGTTGTGCAAAATTTGTTTTTCCAACAAAAAAACTAAAATCAAATTTCATACAAATAATGAAATATATAATATGAAGTTAAATAAATTTTGGAAACAAAATAAATATAAAATCAACAAGAAGAAAGGAAGAAGAGTCAAGTCCTCTGAATTCACCGAGTTTTATTAAGAAAATTATTTCCCTAAAGTACCGAGGTTATGGATATACCTTCCCAGGATAAAATGACTCACGACAAACAAATAGTGGTACCTCAAATATGTTGTCTAGCGAACCACTCAATGACTTGTAATCACACTTTAGGATTTTGGAAAAGTAGAAATTTTTTTCTTACTATGTAGTGTTTTTCTTTTTGTAAGCTTTGTTTCTACATTTACCTCAAAAGACTTATGTAAATATCTGAGAAAGAATAATATATTTATAACCTATAGGCAATCATAATGATTCATCGATGATATGTGAAAAGGTAGTTTAGAAATATGAAAGGTTGCATTAAAATACGAAAGCTTGCATTAAAATACGAAAGCTTGCATTCTTCTTTCATTAGTATTCATGAATGGAATAAGTTCATACTTGCAACACTTTCACATTTTTAATTCACCATTCTTTATACAATGAACCCAACAACCCCCCACGTGAATGGAAATGGCTATAACACGAAAGATAGATATACACGGACTAGTGTGTGATTACAAACAAAGACTAGTTACATCGTGGTAAGTGAGTTTCCCTTTGAACTTTACATAGTGAACTTATATTGGATGTACTCGATCAAATGGTAGATGTGATATCTTTGAACCGTCGAACTTGAATGTACACTTAGACAATATAAGTCACTCAACCAACCTTTAACCATATATGGTTCTCACAGTTTTGTTCGTTTTAACCATGAACACTTTCTGATTTCATGAAAGCTTAGAGATCGACCTTTACTAACATTCTCCTTGAAGCGACTTACACTTCACTCTCGCATAAGTTATTCATAAATGTTTACTCCCATAGAGAAATTATTTTGTCATGTCTTGCAAAACATAGAAATCATTAAAAATCTTCAATACAAGCCTTATCCTTCGTTACTAAACATTGTCTTCATCATGAGAATGGATTAGATTATTTGAAAATGTTGGACCATCACACAAAACTTTATTTGATCAATTTGAACCTAACTCATGGGATCTCCAGTCTACTAGGTAGAGTTACCATCATGCTTGATTTGTCCTAGGCTTTAAACCCGTCCTTTTCGATGACCTTTCAACTCCCTCTCTAGTTAGACCTTTTGTAAGTGGATTCGATATATTATTTTTTGACCTTGCATTGTCAATTGTGATAATTCCACTAGAGAGTAGTTCTCTAAAGGTATTATATCTTTGTCTTATGTGAAGAGATTTACCGCTATACATCATGCTCCATGTCCTACTTATTGCAGTCTGACTATCACAACGTATGCATACATGTGTCAATGGTTTAGGTCAATACGGAATATCTTCCAAGAAATTACGAAGTCATTTAGCTTCTTCGTTGGCTTTATCTAAAGAGATAAATTTAGATTCCATAGTGGAGCGAGCAATACATGTCTGTTTGAATGATTTCCAAGAAACTGTTTCACCTCAAGAGTAAACACATATCCATTTCTGGGTTTTATTTCATTTGATTCGGTGATCCAATTTGCATCACTATATCCTTCAATTATTGTTGGATATTTTTCATAATGCAAAGCATAGTTTTGAGTATGTTTTAAATACCTGTAACTCTCTTCATTGTCATCCAGTGAGTCTGATTGGGATTGCTCGTGTACCGACTCAACTTACTAATAACACATGTTATATCTTATCGTGTACAGTTCATGATGTACATCAAACTTTCCAACACTCTCGCATAGTCCAATTGTGAGTCACTTTCACCTTTACGCTTTCGAAGTGAAAAGCTCACATCTATTGGAGTCTTAACAATATTAAAATTCAATTACTTAAACTTGCCAAGTACCTTTTAAGCCAAACCTTGTGGAGTTCGAAGAACTTTTATTCCCAATATAACATCTACCACTCCAAGGTCTTTCATTAAAAATCTACTCCTTAGCATTTGCTTAGTAACATTTATGTCAGCTAAGTAGACTTACTGATGATTAGCATATCATACACATACAAATAAGCAATGACCTTATGATTTGGAGTGTCTTTAATGTAAACATATTTGTCACACTCATTCATCTTAAATTCGTTTTCCAACATTGTTTGGTCAAATTTTGCATGTCACTGTTTGGGTGCTTATTTCAATCCATAAAGTGACTTCATGAGTTTTCACATTTTTCTTTCTTTACCAGGAACCACAAATCACTCGGGTCATTCCATGTAAATTTCTTCCTCCAACTCTCCATTTAGAAAAGTTACTTTTTACATATATTCATTTGATGGATTTTAAGATCATATATTGCTGCTAGTGCAACCAACATTCGAATTGATGTAATCCTTGTCACTGGCAACTATGTATCAAAGTAATCAAGACCTTTATTTTGTTTGAAGCTTTTGACTATAAGTCTTGCCTTGTACTTGTCAATAGTACCATCAAACTTTATTTTCCTTTTAAAGATCCATTTTTATCCTAAGGGTTTATTTTTCCAAAGGAAGATTAACCAACTCCCAACTATGATTATTCAAGATTGATTCAATCTTACCACTGCAACTTCTTTCTATAAAAATGAATCCTCAGAGTACATTGCTTTTGGAAGGTCTGACGCTCATTATCAATGAGAAATGTTACAAAATTTGATCCAAAGGAAGTAGCAGTCCTTTGACGCTTACTACGCCTTGGATTATCTTCCTTTTGTATATTTTCTTTTAGTTCATCTTGAGGACATTTAGACCCCCCCCCCCTGACTCTTCATGTCTAGCTTTATAAAGATAAACGCGTTGAAAGAATTCAACATTATCTGATTCAATTACCGTATTATCATTAATATCTAGATATTTGGATTTATGTACCAAAAATTAAAAAGTCTTGCTATTTATAGAATATCCAATAAACATATAGTCCACATTCTTTGGTCTTATTTTCAACCTTTTGGGTAAGGAAACTTGGACTTTTGCTAGACATCCCCACACTTTGAAATATTTCAAGTTGGTTTTCTTTCCTTTCCAATTTTCATATGGAATAGATTGTATCTTGCTATGGGGAACTCCATTGAATATTCAATTTGCTTTGATAGCTTCCCCCAACAAGTCTTGTGGTAAATGAGTACTTATAATTAAGATATTCATCATTTCCTTCAAAGTTTGATTTTTTCTTTTTGCAATCCCATTAGATTGTGGTGAATAAGGGGGGTGGGGGGCATTGGTGGATAATTCTATTTTCCAAAAATATTTCCGCAAATGGAGATTCATATTCTCCACCCCTATAACTTCTTATCATTTTTATCTTTTATCCAACTGATTTTTAACTTCAATTTATATTGCATAGATGCTTCAATTGCTTCAAGCTTACTTGATAACAAATAAACATAACAATATCTAGTGCAATCATCAATAAAAGTTATGAAATATTTTTTCCCACGACGTGGTGGTATTGATTTCATATCACAAATGTCTATGTGAATCAAATCTAAAGGATTGAAATTCCTTTCAACATATTTATAGGGGTGTTTAGCAAACTTAGCTTCGACACATATTTGACATTGTGTTTTATTTCACTTAAAATTAGGCAATACTTTCAAACTAATCAGTTTTTGCAAAGTCTTATAATTGACATGTCCCAAACATTCATGACATAAACCACTTGACTAAAGCAAGTAAGCAGAACAAGAACTTTTATTAGCAATAGCTATTACATTGAGCTTAAACAAGCCCTCGAAAAGGTAGCCTTTTCAATACACGCTTTATTTTTACTAATTATAACTTTTTAAAAAACAAATACACATTTGAATCCATTTTTAGTAAGAAGTGGAGTAGAAATCAAGTTCTTTCTTCATTCTGGAACATGTAGTATATTCTTGAGAGTCACCACATTGCCAGATGTCATCTTCAGGAGAACTTTGTATGTTCCTTCAACCTTTGGAGTTGTCGAGTTTGCCGTGTAAATCATTTCATCACCTTGAGTGGACTCATATGATGCAAAAAGATTTTTGTTGGCGCATATATGGAGGGTGGCACTGAAATCTATCCACCACTCTCTTGGATTGCTAACAAAATTGCATTCGAAAAGCATAGCACATAGATCATCATCTTCAAATTCAGCAACATTTGCTTGATCTTTCTTCTTTACTTTCTTGGAGTCTTACAATTTGCGACCCTATGACCATTTTTGCAACAATTAAAGCAATTACCTTTGAATTTCTTCTTAGGTTGACTACTTTGTTATACGGAGTTTGTCTTTCTCTTTTAATATCTTTCATCTTCAACAATATTGGCTCCTAATATTGTTGAATTTCCACAAGACCTCTTGTTTGCAACCTTATTGTCCTCTTCAATCTCAATCTTACAATGAGATCTTCAAGGGACATCTCATTTCTCTTATGATATAAGTAATTTTTGAAGTCCTTCCACAAAGCAGGTAACTTCTCAATCATAACAGCTAATTGAAAAGCCTCATTGATCACTAGATTTTCCGCAGGGAGATAATTAATAATCAATTGCAATTCTTAAACTTGAGTAACAACATATTTTTTTTATCTACCATCTTGAAGTCCAGAAACCTTGTCACGGTGAATTTGTTCAATTCGACATCCTCCATCTTATACTTCTTTTCTAAAGCATCTCAGAGGTCTTTGAAAGTTTTCATATCCCATTCAAAATATAGCTCTTGCATAAAAAATAAGAATGTTTCCAAGCTTCAACAACCATAATGCATTCACCTTTCGGAGTTGAATCCGCTAACTCAGGAACACTTTCTTTGATGAATCTTTATAGACTCAAAGTAGTTAAATAAAATAGCATCTTTTGCTTGCCACCTCTTAAAATTCATGTCAATGAATTTTTCAGGTTTTTCAGCCGATGCTATAGCAGGTGCAACGCTTGTACGACTCGACAAAGCAATATTTATTGCACCAATTTTGATGTCGTATCAACTATTATTTCAATTTCATTAGTTATCTTGCTGTCAGAAAAGACAAGCACACTTAGTGTCTTCAAATAAATACTTGATCTTTATTTCCAGTTTATTTCTAATTTAACAATGAAGTTTACAACTCCTAGTCATTAACCGAATGAACTTTGACTTTCTGACAAGCTTATCAGGTTCACCAATCAATATCAAGTTCAAACAGAGCATAAAATCAAAAAGGTTTAATCTGCATAAACCAATTATAAATAAAGTATGATCATATATTTCTTCAGATTTAAAACATTAAAGTTTCAATAAACAATTACACAATAAGATAATCATAATTTCTTAGGATTGTTAACTACTTTGTTCATATCGTAGTGCAAAATCTGTTTTTGCCAACAAAATAAATTCAACCAAATTTCATAAAAATAATGAAATATATAATATGAAGTCAAATAATATTTAGAAACAAAATAAACATAAAATCAACAAGATGAAAGGAAGAAGAGTCAAGTCCTCTGAATTCACAGAGTTTTTTAAAGAAAATTATTACCCTCAAGTAGGGTTGTTCAAATCGAACCGAAACCGATAACTCGAATCGATAAAATAGTTATTGGTTTATAGTATTGGGTTACTGGTTTAGTGGTTTTGATAACAGTTTTAGTTTTTTTATTATCGGGTTATCGGTTCTTAACGGTTTAAAGCTTTTTCTTAAGGGGTTAACTGATAACCCGATAGTAAATTAAATAATTATATTTATACCATTTTGTATATAAAGTCCTCGACTTAGAGTTAAATTTTCTACTTTTATTTTTGGTTGTCTCAAACACTTGATTACTCTACAATGTTAAAGTGTTTGCTTTTGAGCAAGATGTAACTTGTGAACTCAAGTGCATGATTTATTTGGTTTGTCACCTTGTTTCTAAGTGATTTTCAATATTTTTTCTTTTGTGTCAAATCTTAACGGTTAAACTGATAACCGAACCGATAACGATCAAAAACCTATAAATCAATAATCGGTAAGTCAATATCTTAATGGTTCTATAACGGTTTAGCATCTCTACAAACCAATAACCAATAAGCCAACCTGATAAACTTCAAAACCGAACCTAACCGGCCGATACACAGCCCTACCCTCAAATACCTGAGGTTATGGAGTATGTCCCCCTAGTATAAAATGACTCACGACAAACAAATAGTAGTACCTCAAATTTGTTGACCACTCAATGACTTGTATCCACAGTTGAAGATTTTGAAAAAGCAGAAACTTTTTTCTTACTATGTAGGGTTTTTCTTTTTGTAAACTTTGTTTAAAAACTCATCTCAAAAAACTTATGTCAAAACTTATGACAATATCTGAGAAAGAATCAGATATTTATAGCCTATAGGGAATCATAACGATTCATGCATGACATGTGAAAAGGTAGCCTAGAAATAGGAAAGGTTGCATCAAAATACGAAAGGTTACATTCGTCTTTCATTAGCATTCATGAATGGAACAAGTTCGTTCATACTTGCAGTACTTTCACATTTTGTAATCGCCATTCTTTATTCTATGTACCACTATTTATTCACACATTATACAATGAATCCAACACAAGTTTCTAATATTACAAATCTTTGCGAAATTTGGAGTTCAAATACATATATTTCCATGATCTATGGGTCAAAGTTAGGTGTAATTTGCTTTAGATACACTGTTTTCAAGTGGATTCACATGAAGCTGACTTTATCGCTCTCTCGCTTTGCCACTCTCCTCTCTTGTGTTTCTCTCGCTCCCTATTCATCTATATTTAATAATGTAACTTGTATTCTATGTGCATGTATCTGGGATACACTATCTTGATCACTTCTCTCCTTCTCTCACTCGCTTTTCTCTCTATCTTAGTATATTTGATAACAAAAATATATGTATCTAGATGTATCGAACTTGAAATTTGAATTAAAACTATTAATTAGTGAGACAATAAGTAATTATTTCAAATTACAAAAAAAAAAGATTAATAAATATGATAAAAAAATTAATCTAATTCGGTAGTTTTAAAAATAAAAAAATTTAGAACGACAATCTTGTCTCCTTTTTACCTATTTTGACTTCTTGATCCTATTGTTATGTTCTGCTGACTACTAAACAGGAGTCTACATTGGCTTATATTATGGGAACACTTTACAGCTCGACACAAGATATGTCATTCATTTAATTATTTTTTCGTTTTAATTTATTTGAGTTAGTTCATTTGACATATAATTTAAAAAATTAAAAAAAAGTAGTTTTAGCTGTCTAAAATAAGTGTTAGATATTTGTGTGATTATAAATTATTTTATTAAGGTTAAAATAGATATTTAAAAGTTAAATTATTATTAAATGTAGAAATATGTCATTTCTTTTGAGACTGACTAAAAAAAATAGTGTATCATATAAATTAGAACAAAGAAAGTATATCTTTTTCAGCTTACACCTACAAAGTTAATACTTCTCTTTAAGAATACTTCTAGAAACCATCTAAGTTCTTCCTAGAAAGAATCCTTTTTTTTGGTCTTATTGAGGAAAGAAATAGTGACCACATCATAATTCTAAGATTGACCAAAATTAACTTGATGACAAACTTATAAAGTTTTTCGACTTGAAATATTGGATAAAGAATCTTTATTGCTAATATATAATGTTGACCAATAATAATAATTATTGATAATGATTATTAGTGGGTGTAATGATGATTGTTGGTGATGATAATTGACGGTAGCCTATAATAGTGGTTGGTTGACCTGAGGATGGTGATTGTGAATAGTAGATGGTGGTGGTAGTTAGGGTTAAAATGATGGTTGTGGCCTGTGGGTGTTTAGGTGAAAGTAGAGATACTGATCGTGAACGGTAATCTTTGTAAAATGAAAAAATTAAACAACATTTTAAGGATATTAAGACTTTGTGCTTGACTTCGTTTGTCACTTGAACCCTTCTACTAAAAAAATTTGCCAATAAAATTCTCTAACTCACTAAACGCTCTAACATTTTACACTCCTTTTTTGAACTACTCAATGGTGCCTGATTTACAAAACGCATACACAGAGATTTCCATGTCATTTTAAAATGCCACATAAAACATGAAATGTGAAAATTATTAATTTCCTTTCTCTTTCAAACATTTCATTTTATTTTGTTCAACCATACCCTCATACTCTCTCTTGTCTCGATTCCCATTGTCAAGACTGGTTGCTGTGGACTGTGAAGCTACAATTGCAGGGCCTACTGCCAATGTGATGGCCAACGTCACAAAGAAATAATAAGCATACTACCCCCTAAAGGTCAAATTCTTTAAAGATTATGGTATAATTGTTAAGTCATCCTTTACTCGATTGAGATCGTATTTTATTGATATGGAGTCATTAATGGGAAGAAATAATAAAAGAACAGAAAACAAAATAAATCAACATATCCTACTATTGGAAAACTATATGCACAACGAAATCATATCAAGATCATACAACTAATAGATAACACATGCATGATTTATGTTAGAACAAGTACAATCATTTTAGATCTAGAGCATATAAACTTTCTGAATTTAGTTTCAGAATTACTTCTTGATCGTATACAGATACCTTCAAGTGAATCCAAAAGCTAGTCGACAAGCTGGAACCTTCAAGCAAATCCACAAGTTAGTCAACAAACTGGACCACAGTTCTGCTGTCTTCTGCAGTGATTCCAAGTTCACTTCCGAACACACTCAACACTTGGATGGGCAAGTATTTTTTAGAAAACTTATCTTCTTTCAAGGGTTAGAAAAAACCCTATTTATAGAGATTCATTCCTAGTCCAAGGAGAAGGAACACCATGTCTTAAAATAGAAAGACATGTACATCTCCCTTTTCTTAGAAAGGAAAAAGTCACGTCATTCTCTCTTTCCTTAAAATAGAAAAAATGATATACTTTTCTCTTGCCTTAGAACAGAGAAAGATACATACTTCTCTCTTTCATTAGAATAGAGAAATAGACATACTTCTCCCTTTACTCTTTAGAATAGATTCTGATATCTAGTTAAATATGGACACGGTACGGATCACATAATTAATTATTGAGACTTCCTATTATGAAAATAATTCCAAATAATTAATTTTAATTATTCTTATCATGATTAATTACAAATCATTCCACTAGAAATTCGTAAGTGCACTCCTTTGTTTATATTTCAAAATTCCCCATTAAACATATATGTAATTCTCCATGTTAAGATTACAGATACTAATGAATAAATTAAATTACTGACGAACTTAATTCAATGATCAAATAAGCAATTTCCTGCTAATTTATTTGATATGTCAAATTCATAGATCCACTTGCAAAGTTTGACGATGAAAACTGTTAAACTTCTCAAAAAGGCATATCATCAATCCCTATATTGTAACGATCCAAAAAAAAAGAGAAAAAAATAAATAAGAATAATGGGTACTTAAGGTGATTTAATTATTAATTAAAAATCTAAAATTCTAAGGGCATAATGGTCCTTTCGCGTATTAATTAAAATAAACCAGATTTGTATTAATTTAATTTAAATTCTATTTGACTAAGTCTTGAATTAGTCTCCTAATCCTAATAGTTCTCTCTCTCTCTCTTAACTCTCTCTCTCTCACGTTCTCCATCTTTCTCACGTTATTCTGTCAAGCACAACAAAAAACCAGAGAATACATCAACAGTTCTTCACGCTTGAAAAACTCACATTAAATTTTAAGAAAAACAAAGCAACCAAAAACATTAAGGCGAAGAGAAGTTGTTCGTTGAGTGGTGTGGACGTTGAGGTAACTTGTACTGATTTTTGGAGAGTTTTGGGTAGCGAATTCTTCGTTTGAACATCAATAAAGGTATGAGTTTCTCTCATGAAATTCTTTCTCCAAGAGTACTTTCTTTCGAACGTTTCTTAAACTCTTGAAACTAAGGTTGTTCCCCTTCGTATGTCCTTGTCCTTAGCGCCCTAACGAGTTTGTAGGATGGGTATGTTGTGCTGCTAGATTTTTACATGAATGATGTGTTTAAATTAAATATGAATGTGTTTATGTGCGGGAAATTACGATAATGATCATCAAAATATGACCGGAAAAGTTGATGTATGGGCGTGTATAGGGCAGTGTTTTAGGCACTGTTTTGGGGTGTATAAGTTGTGTATTTATTGTGTATTTTATGTGTGCAATGGGTGTACAATGTGATGTTCATTATGATGAAGTACAGTGAATTGAATATCCATCTTATAGCTACTTAAACTTATGAAAAAAATGCACCTAAAAATGGTTGGAGAAGGACGAAAAAATTTCCAGATTTTTGTACCCTTCAAAAGTGTCAAGTTCTGAGTTTTTAAAATAAAATAAATTAAGTGAGGTCAATGGGAATCGAACCCAAGACCTCACCTGTGAAAGAAACTGAAAAAAAAAACAAAAAAGAAAAGGGGTTGGGGGCGGGAATCGAACCCACGACCCCTAGTACGCAGAGAAGAGAAAAAAAAAANGGGAATCGAACCCCTGGCCACTGAGTTCCCGAAAAAGGGAAAAGAAATGGGGCTGGGGTGGGGGATCGAACACGCGACCCGGGGAAAGGGAAAAAGAAGGAAAAAGGAAAAAATGGGAGGCGTGGGATTCGAACCCACGACCTCCCGATACGCGCGAAAAAAAAAGGAAACGCGAGGCATGGGAATCGATCCCACGACCTCAGTAGGCGAAATTTAAAAAAAAAATGAGGCTGTGGGGATTCGATCCCACAACCTCACTGCAGTCGCCCATTTAAATAAAATAAAGAAGGAGGGACTGTGGGGGTTCGAACCCACCACCTCACAGCCTCCTCCTCAGCGAAATTGATTGAAAAATAAGGGGGGCTGTGGGGGTCCGAAACCCACAACCTCCCTATTCAAGCGAATTTAATTAAAAAAAAAAGGGATTTAAATTATAATTCTAATTAAAATAGAAAATTAATTCTTTTATGTAATTATTGAGATTTAATTTAGAATTCTAATCAAAAATAGAAAATTTATTCTTTCTCGTAAATGTTGAGATTTATTTAGAATTCTAAGTAAAATAGAAAATTAATTCTTTTATGTAATTATTGAGATTTAATTTAGAATTCTAATTAAAAATAGAAAATTTATTCTTTCTCGTAAATGTTGAGATTTAATTTAGAATTCTAATTAAAATAGAAAATTAATTATTTCATGAAAATGTTGAGATTTAATTTAGAGTTCTAATGTCATGAGTATTAGAAATAAAATCAATGAAAAATATAAATGATATCCAAGTGATTCAAGATTTAGGTTCCCGTGCCCAAACCTCCGTATTGATACATAAGTCATACGTGAGTAAAATATTCAAGAATAATGCCATCTACTTAGATCAAAAATCAATATCTTGGCATATATACAAGATACTTAAGTCTTGTAATACATAATCTTAGGAAAATAAGAATCACTTAACGAACTATAAATGAAGCCCCATGGCTTGTATGTATAGACACATAAGTTTAACATACGTTCAAAAATAAGTGAACCTAAGATATACGTAATGAAATGAAGAAATGAACATTCACGTAATAAGAGGTGAGTAACTATGAAAAATAAAGGTGCTAATAATGAAGAATGTGGTGACAATCATGATGTGAGGCTAATGTATATGATGAGAGCAATCTCAAATGAGCCTAAGTAAATGTTACCAATACGTACTCACCAATGAGAGTGTAAGATAATGAAGAGACCAGTCTCGATGAACACTCTAATGAAAATATTGAGTTTAAAACACTTAATACTAATGATGAGATGAGAAATCATCTATTGAGCTATGATGTCCTCGTACTAGAAGCCAGCTTCCATGATGTATGAGTTGAATGTAATGGAACTTTATACTAAGCACCGATAGGCTAGCTATGAGCGGTGATGCGTTCTTTCGGGAAGGGCGGAGGTTCACGTAACTCTCATGAGATGAGACTGTCCGGCTTGCCGGGTATGGATCTCCATACATCTCCTAGTCTTTGAACCTATATTGCCACTATAGGGATCTGGCGGGGTTAAATTCCCATATACGCTAGCATGTTATTGAGTCACTTTGGCAGGTGATTCCACCTCTTTTCGGTGTGGGGAGATACTGGATTTCATGATGCTCACATGATCTATGTCGGTTAAAGTTAAAGTTCCCAATGAATGAATGACGCCGCCTCAAATGAATCATATAAAGAAATGAATGATACCGAAGGTGTTAGGATGGGATAATCAAGAGGTGAGCTAGATTCAGGTAATGACATTAGGTTATTCCTAATCATTGCACAACAAACCCGATGAAAGTCTTAAACTACATCTTAGGTATAGCTTATGTTCACACTGGCCTATGAATGAATTGAATGAGGTTTGTATGAATGAATGAAGCAGACTTTGTGTTTGCTAAGAAAGACTCCCTAGTTGAGGTCCCATATGTTGAGCCCTCATTTTGGAAAGTCTTAAGGTCAAGTCCATGATAACAAGGTCTCATGGCATATGAATGAATAATATGAAAGAAACTATGTGTTATATGTTATGTGCTATATGAAGATGTAATGTGTTGTGTGCCATAGGATAATTATAATGATGCATGTCACTCTCATGGCATAACTTTCCCAATCTCAATTTGGCAAGTTCACTGACTTGACTTCCAAAAATCATGTTGTTAGGAAAGAGCTATTCTTTCTCATGCATGTCCCTGGTGTGTGCTTGCATATACCCATACTTAGTACAAGTGTGTACTAATTCCATACAAACATCTACTTTTAGGTGCAGGCACAGGTGGACGGTAGAGCTACAGGTTCTTTGTTGCAGCTATCCGGACGTCAGCATTCATCCGGAATTTGGTAGGTCCTCATGATTTCGAGGATGCTACTGTTTTACATTCTAGCGTAGTTTTAGAGTTGATCTAGTGGAGTATGTTCCACTAGCGTTTCTTTCCTGTTTTGGTTCAGACTTTGTATTGATGTTATTTTGGCCGATATACAATTAATACTTAATGAATTATTTCTTTCAGTTGCTTATCTCTTAATTGTTAGATGGTTGATGATGAACGATTAAGAAATATAAAGAATGTTTAGCAAGTATGATTAAAGAATCAAAAATTTCAAATTTTTCGCTAAAATTAACCTTTGTAAAGTAAGAATGACGTAAGCAGGCTTGTTTGCGACCTCTGAGAGGTCAACGACGCCGGTCTCGTCTGGGGTCTAGATTCCAGACGTTACAAAGTTGGTATCAGAGCCAGGTTAAATTCCTAGAATAATGAGTTCACATCAACCACATAGAGTAGTTTCTGAGTCATGGTAGTGAAGTGCACCACTATCTTGAATTAGAGACTGCATGATGCGTAGGAAAAACTTCCCTTCTTCTGATACTTATTGCGCTTTTCCTGTTATCTGAATTCTTGGTGTTATGAACATGTCTGACATGAATCCTTGTTGTTTTCAGAGAATGAACACTTGGAGAACTAAGGGTCTGAGGACGGGAGCAGCAGCAGCTAGGGGTAATCAGAATCCACCCCAGGCTCCAGCTGAAGGAGTGCCCATGCCAGTTAACCCAGCTGGGTTGACTGATGCGGAGGTGAGGGCATCTCTAGCCCAGATGGCACAGGCCATCACGATGCAGGCCCAGGCTATGACTGCCCAAGTCAACCGGCAGGATGTTCAGAGGGAGAACCCATCGATTCGCATCATGGCTGACAGACTGCGAGATTTCACGAGGATGAATCCTCCTATATTCACAGGGGCTAAGACTTCAGAATATCCTCAGGAATTTATAGACGAGTTGCATAAGATGCTGGTGGCCATGGGGGCCACTGATATTGAGAAGGCTGAGCTGGCTTCCTACCAGCTCAAGGATGTTGCACAGACTTGGTGCAAAATGTGGCAAGATAGCCGTGTCCTAGGTGGAGTGCCAGTCACATGGGAGCTGTTCAAGACATCATTTTTGGAAAGGTTCTTCCCCAGAGAGATGAAGGAGGCCAAGGTTGAGGAGTTCATCAACCTTAAACAAGGATCTATGACGGTCAGGGAGTATTTTCTGAAGTTTGTGAAGCTATCAAGGTATGTTACTTTCCTTGATATTTAATAGCAAGAATGAGGAGAGTACTTAGCTTTGTTGAAATTATCCAGGCATGCTACTTCCCTGGTTTCGAACAGAAGGGATGAGATGAGCAGGTTCCTCACAGGACTCAATGGTGACTTGGAGGAGGAGTGTCGGTCTGCGATGCTCCATGATAATATGGACCTTTCTAGGTTAATGGTGCATGTCCAGCAGGTAGAGGACAGCCAAAAGAGGAGAGGTGTACGTGATATTAAGAGGCCTAGGCCTCAAGATCAGGCAGGTCCCAGCCATGAAGGCCATAGGAACAATTTTGGCGTCCGTGAGCAGCCCAAATTCAAGAAGGGGCAACAGAGTTCTGGGAATTCTAACCCTCAGAGAAATACAACACCTAGAGGAGGCAGACCCGAACCCAAGAGGGGCAATGGAGGTGAGATGTAGCGTCCAAAGAAGACTTGTACTAAGTGTGGCCGAGCTCACAGTGAAGAATGCAGACAGGGCACTAATGCCTGCTTCGGTTGTGGTAAGAGTGGACATGGTCAGAGACTGTCCCTAGAACAGAGGTCAGGCTGGGGGTAATGCTCAGCCTAGGCCTACCCCACAGAGTGCAGCAACAGCCGAGCCTCCCAAGAGGAACAGATTCTATGCCCTAAAAGGCAGGGAGGAGCAGGAGAAGTCCGCTGATGTGGTCGCAGGTATGCTGCAAGTATTCTCAACTTCTGTTTATGCTTTACTTGATCCAGGGTCTACGCTTTCCTTTGTGACTCCTCTGCTTGCCCTTACTTTTGAAATACTACCTGAAGTTCTACATGATCCTATAGTGGTTAGTACGCCTTTAGGAGAAAATGTAAGAACTGATAGGGTATACAAGAATTGCCCAATAGTTGTGAGTGGCAAGACTATGTGTGGAAACTTGATACCCATGCATGATTTTGATATTATTCTTGGCATGGACTGGCTTCACAGCTATTATGCTTGCTTGGACTGTCGTAGTAGAGTGGTGAGGTTTCGCTTCCCTAATAAGAAGAGTTAGTTTGGGAGGGGTACAATCCAAATCGTCTTAACCCCTTGATTTCAAATCTTAAGGCCAATAAAATGATGGCCAAGGGGTTACTATGTCATCTTGTGAGTGTTAATGATTTAGATCATGACGTTCCTTCCATAGACTCGGTGCCTGTAGTAAATGAATTCCTAGATGTGTTTCCTGAAGATTTGCCTGGAGTCCCTCCCCTTCGAGAGATTGACTTTGGTATCGACTTAGAACCTGGTACTAAACCAATCTCAATTGCTCCTTATAGAATGGCTCCAGCAGAACTGAAAGAGTTGAAGCTGCAGTTAAAAGATCTCACTGATAAGGGTTTCATTCAGCCGAGCATATCCCCTTGGGGCGCTCCATTGTTGTTTGTAAAGAAGAAAGATGGGACCCTTAGAATGTGTATCGATTATCGACAGCTCAACAAAGTCACTATAAAGAATAAGTATCCACTTCCCAGAATTGATGATTTGTTCGATCAGCTCCATGGGTCTAGTTTCTTCTTTAAGATTAATCTTCGTTCAGGGTATCATCAGCTTAGGGTTAGGGATGGGGATGTCCCGAAAACAACTTTTCGTACCCGTTATGGTCATTATGAGTTCTTGGTTATGTCATTCGGTCTCACAAATGCACCTGCTGCATTTATGGATCTCATGAATAGAGTCTTCCGTGAATACCTTGACTCTTTCGTCATAGTATTCATTGATGACATTCTCATCTACTCTAAGACCAAGGAAGAGCATGAACAACATTTGAGACTAACCTTGTAGGTACTTAGACAACATCAGTTGTATGCCAAATTCAGCAAGTGTGAATTCTGGCTGAGATCAGTGACCTTCCTAGGCCATGTTGTGTCCGATCAAGGTGTAGAAGTGGACCCCAGAAAGACTGAAGCTGTTAAAAACTGGCCAAAGCCTCTTACTCCCACCGATATCTGTAGCTTTCTGGGATTGGGTGGTTACTACCGCAGGTTTGTGGAGGGCTTTTCTTCCATTGCTGCCCCACTTACAGCCTTGACAAAGAAGAAATCCAAGTTTGAATGGACGGAGACTTGTGAGAAGAGTTTCCAGGTGCTCAAGGACAGACTCACTTCAGCCCCGGTGCTTACTCTGCCTAAGAGTGGTGAGAATTACACTGTCTATTGTGATGCATCTAGGGTTGGTTTGGGATGTGTTCTTATGCAGGCTGGTAAGGTGATAGCCTATGCTTCCAGACAGCTCAAGGTTCATGAAAAGAATTATCCCACTCATGACTTGGAGTTGGCAGCCGTGGTGTTTGCATTGAAGCTGTGGAGGCATTATCTGTATGGGGTACATGTGGATGTGTTCACGGATCATAAGAGTCTCCAGTACGTGTTCACGCAGAGGGAGCTGAATCTACGGCAACGCAGATGGTTGGAGCTGCTGAAGGATTATGACATGAATGTGCAGTACCATCCAGGTAAGGCTAATGTTGTGGCTGATGCTTTGAGCAGGATGAGCATGGGGAGTACAGCCCACGTTGAGGATGAGAAGAAGGAGCTAGTGAAAGAGGTACACAGACTGGCCAGACTGGGTGTGCGGTTGGTTGACTCTACTAGTGGAGGTGTTTCAGTTCACCCTAGTTCTGAATTATCCGTGATAGTGGAAGTCAAAAAGGGTCAGCATCTTGATCCTGTGTTGATGGAGCTGAAGGACTCAGTGTTGTTAAAAATGAACGAGTCTTTCGCTTTGGGAGATGATGGCATACTTAGATACCAGAACCGGTTGTGTGTACCAGATGTAGATGATTTACGGACCAGGATTGTGACAGAGGTCCATGGTTCCAGATATTCTATACATCCAGGTTCCACCAAAATGTATCATGATCTTAAGCAGATTTATTCGTGGGATGTCATGAAGAAGGATATTGCAGACTATGTGGCTAAGTGTCCTAATTGTCAGCAGGTTAAGGCAGAGCATCTTAAGCCTGGTGGTCTGACTCAAACTATTGAGGTTCCGACTTGGAAATGGGAGGCCATTAATATGGACTTCGTGGTGGTCTTCCGAGGACTAGGAGGCAGCATGACTCCATATGGGTTATTGTGGACAGATCGACTAAGTCTGCCCACTTTATCCCTGTGAAGTCTACTTACAGGACCGAGAATTACGCGAGACTCTACATTGATGAGATTGTGAGATGGCATGGGATTCCTTTGTCTATCATTTCAGATAGAGGAGCTCAGTTTACTTCGCATTTTTGGAGATCTTTCCAGAAAAGCTTAGGCATGCAGGTGAAACTTAGCACCGCCTTTTATCCTCAGACAGATGGGCAGGCAGGGCGCACCATTCAGACATTGAAGGACATGTTGAGAGCATGTGCGATTGACTTTAGAGGTAACTGGGATGGACATCTACCTTTGATAGAGTTCTCGTATAATAATAGCTATCACTCCAGCATTGGGATGGCACTGTTTGAGGCATTGTATGGTAGGAGGTGTAGATCTCCAGTTGGGTGGTTTGAGGTTGGAGAGTCATCAATTTTGGGTCCAGAGATCATTCATGAGGCCTTGGAGAAAGTTAGAATGATTAGGGACAGGTTGGATACTGCTTGCAGCCGACAGAAATCATATGCAGACAACAGAAAGCGGCCCTTAGAATTTAATGTTGGTGACCAGGTTTACTTGAAGATATCGCCTATGAAAAGGGTGATGAGATTTGGTAGAAAAGGGAAGCTGAGTCCGAGGTATGTGGGGCCATATGAGATCCTACAGCGTGTGGGTGAGGTGGCCTATGAGTTAGCATTGCCTGCGGAGCTAGCTTCTGTTCATCCAGTGTTTGATGTCTCTATGTTAAAGAAGTGCCTAGGTGATCCAGCATCAATCCTACTTGTTGAAGGTTTGGGGGTTGGTGAAGACTTATCCTATGAGGAGGTACCTGTTGAGATCGTAGACAGACAGGTCAAGCGGCTGAAGAACAAGGAGATTGCCACAGTGAAGGTATTGTGGAGAAATCATCTTGTGGAGGGTTCTACGTGGGAGGCTGAGGCCGACATGAGATTCCAATATCCCCATCTTTTCAACTCTTGAGGTTAGACTTCCTACTCTTAAGGATATAGTTCTCTATCTCTTTGTATTTTGTTGCTATTGGCTGATTGTACATATCGATTAAGTTATGATCTGATTGGCATTACGATGTGTAATGGTAGTGTCATTCGGGAACGAATGTTCCTAAGGGGGGATAATGTAACGATCCAAAAAAAAGAGGAAAAAATAAATAAGAATAATGGGTACTTAAGGTGATTTAATTATTAATTAAAAATCTAAAATTTTAAGGGCATAATGGTCCTTTCGCGTATTAATTAAAATAAACCAGATTTGTATTAATTTAATTTAAATTCTATTTGACTAAGTCTTGAATTAGTCTCCTAATCCTAATAGTTCTCTCTCTCTCACGCTTCTTGACTCTCTCTCTCTCTCTCACGTTCTCCATCTTTCTCACGTTATTCTGCCAAGCACAACAAAAAAACAGAGAATACATCAGCAGTTCTTCACGCTTGAAAAACTAACATGAAATTATAAGAAAAACAAAGCAACCAAAAATATTAAGGCGAAGAGAAGTTGTTCGTTGAGTGGTGTGGACGTTGAGGTAACTTGGACTGATTTTTGGAGAGAGTTTAGGGAAGCGAATTCTTCGTTTGAACATCAATAAAGGTATGGGCTTCTCTCATGGAATTCTTTCTCCAAGAGTACTTTCTTTCAAACGTTTCTTAAACTCTTGAAACTAAGGTTGTTCCCCCTTCGTATGTCCTTGTCCTTAGCTCCCTAACGAATTTGTAGGATGGGTATGTTGTGCTGCTAGATTCTTGCATGAATGATGTGTTTAAATTAAATATGAATGTGTTTATGTGCGGGAAATCACAATAATGATCATCAAAATATGACCGGAAAAGTTGATGTATGGGCGTGTATAGGGCAGTGTTTTAGGCACTTTTTGGGGTGTATAAGTTCTGTATTTATCGTGTATTTTGTGTGTGTAATGGATGTACAATGTGATGTTCATTATGATGAAGTATAGTGAATTGAATGAACCATGAAATCTCCCTAAGAAC
This sequence comes from Solanum pennellii, assembly GCF_001406875.1. Classification (NCBI taxonomy): domain Eukaryota; kingdom Viridiplantae; phylum Streptophyta; class Magnoliopsida; order Solanales; family Solanaceae; genus Solanum; species Solanum pennellii. The sequence continues at coordinate 61,319,235 of NC_028639.1, forward strand.
TAATGTGAAATTTGATGAAAAAGTGCAGAAAAATCGTGGAATAAATTTCCAGAACTTAGAAATAGGCTTTAAAAGAATCTGGAAATTTTTGGACGTCAAAGAAATAAAAAAAAGTTTTGAGGGCTGCAGGGATCGAACCCAGGACCTCCCTGCAGTATGCCTTAACAAAAATAAAAAAAAGGGGGCTGGGGGCGGGGATCGAACCCACGACCCCCAGTTCGCGTAAAAGAATAAAAAAAAGGGGTTGGGAGCGGGGATCGAACCCACGACCCCCAGTTCACGAAACAAAAAAAAAGAATAAAAAGGGGTGCTGGGGACGGGAATCGAACCCACGACCCCAGTACGCGGAAAAAAAAAGGGATGCGAGGCGTGGGGATCGAACCCACGACCTCAGACCTATTCCTTATTGGTATAGCTTTCAGTACAGGAAAGTTAGCCAAACTAAATTCCAGCTGCTTATCTGTATTATTAGAGTGCTCACCAATACTCCTTGGTGTTTGCTGATCTAGTTTCTTTCCTATCTCCTGTTCTTCCTCCTGCTTACTCTTCTGTGGACTAAGATTGTTCTCTTTTCTTTGTTCATGTACCTTCTCCTGCTCAGTCTGTTGTGATATTGGTCCTTTATACTGCCATGTTTGAGTTACTTTTTTCTAGGGCCTTCTTCTCTTTGGCATCTCTTCTTTTGGTTCTGGTTCCACTTGACATAGATGACCTATCTTCTGGCACCTATCACAATATTGAGGCCTCCATTCTAACACTACTTCCTGCATAAATGTTTTCCCATTTGGATCCATTACTGCTATCTGTTGAGGTATAGTTTTTGTAACATTGACTTCAACAAGCATTCTTGCATATGAGATTCTTGTTTGCTTTGTGGTGCACTCATCAGCAAAAAGAAGCACTCCAAAAGCACTAGCAATTCTACGCAAAGATCCCACACCCCAACAATTTAAAGGCAATTTTGGAAAATTCACCCACAAAGGGATTTCTGTTAAAAACTCACTTCCAAAATCAAACTCAGGACACCATTGTTTCTGAATGATTGGTCGATTATTGATAGTATATGGCCCAGAGAACAGTATCTCATTCATGTCACTAATCTTCTGAAACGTGATTATATAGTTTCCATCCTCATGAATAAACACTTCAGGTTTATTCACTTTTGACCAGTTCATCAGTATGTATCTCTTCATGGTATTGTACCCAGGGCATTCTCCAATCACATATGCAATGAGTGCACATTTCCAATTCTGTTCTTCTTCTTGCACCTCTTTCCCTTCCAGCTGTACCATTGTTTGTCCACTCACTATTTGTGGAGGAAAATAGGATAACTGCATTCCATTGCTAGCTACACGATTGTTCTTAAACATGTTAACCCATGGCTCATTTGCCTCCTTATTTTGTTCCTTTCCATTACCAGCATTTCTATCTCCATCTTCTCCAGTTAGCTGCTCCTCTGATTTCCTTGTTACAGTTCCATTGCCATCTGCCTTATTTTCATCTTCTAAACTTTCCAAATCTGAGTTATCATGCACTTCCTAATTAGTTGATAGTGAATCTAAACTCAATTTCATTGCTACTTTAGTGCTGCTAGCTATCTCATCTTCAAAACTTGCTTCTCCTTTTTTATCATGTTCCTGCTCCCTTAACTCTATTGCTTCCACACGAGTTCCTACTGAGCTACCAACATTCATTATTGGTGTTTTCAGACCTCTTCCTCGTCCTCTACCTCTTCCCCTCGCCATTTTCACCTTCCAGCTCACGTTTAGCTAACGTGCGCCGAGAGCATTTGGAGAGAAGAAGTTTTTTTTTGTTTTTTATTTATTATTATTATTATTATTATTATTATCATTATTATTATTAATATTATTATTATTATTATCATTATTATTATTACTACTATTATTACTATTATTATTATTATTATTATTATTATTATTATTATTATTATTATTATTANTATTACTATTATTACTATGATTATTATGATGATTAAGATTATTATTATTATTATTATTATTATTATTATAATAATAATAATAATAATAATTATTATTATTATTATTATTATTATTATTATTATTATTATTATTATTATTATTATTATTATTTTACTATTGCTATTATTATTACTATTATTATTATTATTACTAATATTATTACTATTATTATTACTATTATTACTATTATTATTATTATTATTATTGTTGTTATTATTATTATTATTGTTATTATTATTATTATTATTNTAATATCCATCTTATAGCTACTTAAACTTATGAAAAAAATACACCTAAAAATGGTTGGAGAAGGACAAAAAAAATTCCAGATTTTTGTACCCTTCAAAAGTGTCAAATTCTGAGTTTTTAAAATAAAATAAATTAAGTGAGGCCAATGGGAATCGAACCCAAGACCTCATCTGTGAAAGAAACTAAAAAAAAAAGAAAAGGGGCTAGGGGCGGGAATCGAACCCACGACCCCCAGTACGCAGAGAAGAGAAAAAAAAAGAAACGAGACTGGGGGGAATCGAACCCCTGGCCACTGAGTTCGCAAAAAAGGGAAAAGAAATGGGGCTGGGGTGGGGGATCAAACACGCGACCTGGGGAAAGGGAAAAAGAAGGAAAAAGGAAAAAATGGGAGGCGTGGAATTCGAACCCAGGACATCCCGATACGCGCGAAAAAAAAGGAAACGCGAGGCGTGGGAATCGATCCCACGACCTCAGTAGGCGAAATTTTAAAAAAAAATGAGGTTGTGGGGATTCGATCCCACAACCTCACTGCAGTCGCCCAGTTAAATAAATTAAAGAAGGAGGGGCTGTGGGGGTTCGAACCCACCACCTCACAGCCTCCTCCTCAGCAAAATTGATTGAAAAATAAGGGGGGCTGTGGGGGTTCGAACCCACAACCTCGCTATTCAAGCGAATTGAATTTAAAAAAAAGGGATTTAAATTAGAATTCTAATTAAAATAGAAAATTAATTCTTTTACGTAATTATTGAGATTTAATTTAGAATTCTAATAAAAAATAGAAAATTTATTCTTTCTCGTAAATGTTGAGATTTAATTTAGAATTCTAATTAAAATAGAAAATTAATTCTTTATGTAATTATTGAGATTTAATTTAGAATTCTAATAAAAAATAGAAAATTTATTCTTTCTCGTAAATGTTGAGATTTAATTTAGAATTCTAATAAAAAATAGAAAATTTATTCTTTCTCGTAAATGTTGAGATTTAATTTAGAATTCTAATAAAAAATAGAAAATTTATTCTTTCTCGTAAATGTTGAGATTTAATTTAGAATTCTAATAAAAAATAGAAAATTTATTCTTTCTCGTAAATGTTGAGATTTAATTTAGAATTCTAATAAAAAATAGAAAATTTATTCTTTCTCGTAAATGTTGAGATTTAATTTAGAATTCTAATAAAAAATAGAAAATTTATTCTTTCTCGTAAATGTTGAGATTTAATTTAGAATTCTAATAAAAAATAGAAAATTTATTCTTTCTCGTAAATGTTGAGATTTAATTTAGAATTCTAATAAAAAATAGAAAATTTATTCTTTCTCGTAAATGTTGAGATTTAATTTAGAATTCTAATAAAAAATAGAAAATTTATTCTTTCTCGTAAATGTTGAGATTTAATTTAGAATTCTAATAAAAAATAGAAAATTTATTCTTTCTCGTAAATGTTGAGATTTAATTTAGAATTCTAATAAAAAATAGAAAATTTATTCTTTCTCGTAAATGTTGAGATTTAATTTAGAATTCTAATAAAAAATAGAAAATTTATTCTTTCTCGTAAATGTTGAGATTTAATTTAGAATTCTAATAAAAAATAGAAAATTTATTCTTTCTCGTAAATGTTGAGATTTAATTTAGAATTCTAATAAAAAATAGAAAATTTATTCTTTCTCGTAAATGTTGAGATTTAATTTAGAATTCTAATAAAAAATAGAAAATTTATTCTTTCTCGTAAATGTTGAGATTTAATTTAGAATTCTAATAAAAAATAGAAAATTTATTCTTTCTCGTAAATGTTGAGATTTAATTTAGAATTCTAATAAAAAATAGAAAATTTATTCTTTCTCGTAAATGTTGAGATTTAATTTAGAATTCTAATAAAAAATAGAAAATTTATTCTTTCTCGTAAATGTTGAGATTTAATTTAGAATTCTAATAAAAAATAGAAAATTTATTCTTTCTCGTAAATGTTGAGATTTAATTTAGAATTCTAATAAAAAATAGAAAATTTATTCTTTCTCGTAAATGTTGAGATTTAATTTAGAATTCTAATAAAAAATAGAAAATTTATTCTTTCTCGTAAATGTTGAGATTTAATTTAGAATTCTAATAAAAAATAGAAAATTTATTCTTTCTCGTAAATGTTGAGATTTAATTTAGAATTCTAATAAAAAATAGAAAATTTATTCTTTCTCGTAAATGTTGAGATTTAATTTAGAATTCTAATAAAAAATAGAAAATTTATTCTTTCTCGTAAATGTTGAGATTTAATTTAGAATTCTAATAAAAAATAGAAAATTTATTCTTTCTCGTAAATGTTGAGATTTAATTTAGAATTCTAATAAAAAATAGAAAATTTATTCTTTCTCGTAAATGTTGAGATTTAATTTAGAATTCTAATAAAAAATAGAAAATTTATTCTTTCTCGTAAATGTTGAGATTTAATTTAGAATTCTAATAAAAAATAGAAAATTTATTCTTTCTCGTAAATGTTGAGATTTAATTTAGAATTCTAATAAAAAATAGAAAATTTATTCTTTCTCGTAAATGTTGAGATTTAATTTAGAATTCTAATAAAAAATAGAAAATTTATTCTTTCTCGTAAATGTTGAGATTTAATTTAGAATTCTAATAAAAAATAGAAAATTTATTCTTTCTCGTAAATGTTGAGATTTAATTTAGAATTCTAATAAAAAATAGAAAATTTATTCTTTCTCGTAAATGTTGAGATTTAATTTAGAATTCTAATAAAAAATAGAAAATTTATTCTTTCTCGTAAATGTTGAGATTTAATTTAGAATTCTAATAAAAAATAGAAAATTTATTCTTTCTCGTAAATGTTGAGATTTAATTTAGAATTCTAATAAAAAATAGAAAATTTATTCTTTCTCGTAAATGTTGAGATTTAATTTAGAGTTATAATGTCATGAATATTAGAAATAAAATCAATGAAAAATATAAATGATATCCAAGTGATTCAAGATTTGGGTTCCCGTGCCCAAACCTCTGTATTAATACATAAGTCATACGTGATTAAAATATTCAAGAATAATACCATCTACTTAGATCAAAAATCAAGATGTTGGTATATATACAAGATATATAAGTCTTGTAATACATAATCTTAGGAAAATAAAAATCACTTAACGAACTATAAATGAAGCCCCATGGCTTGTATGTATAGACACATAAGTTTAACATACGTTCAAGAATAAGTGAACCTATGATATACGTAATGAAATGAAGAAATGAACATCCACGTAATAAGAGGTGAGTAACTATGAAAAATAAAGGGGCTAATAATGAAGAATGTGTTGACAATCATGATGTGAGGCTAATGTATATGATGAGAGCTATCTCAAATGAGCCTAAGTAAATGTTACCAATACGTACTCACCAATAAGAGTATAAGATAATGAAGAGACCAGTCTCGATGAACAGTCTAATGAAAATATTAAGTATAAAACACTTAATACTAATGATGAGATGAGAAATCATCTATTGAGCTATGATGTCCTCATACTAGAAGCCAGCTTCAATGATGTATGAGTTGAATGTAATGGAACTTTATACTGAGCACCGATAGGCTAGCTATGAGCGGTGATACCTTCTTTCGGGAAGGGCGGAGGTTCACGTAACTCTCATGAGATGAGACTGTCCGGCTTGCCGGGTATGGGTCTCCATACATCTCCTAGTCTTTGAACCTATATTGCCACTATAGGGATCTGGCGGGGTTAAATTCCCATATACGCTAGCATGTTATTGAGTCACTTTGGCCGGTGATTCCACCTCTTTTCGGTGTCGGGAGACACTGGATTTCATGATGCTCACATGATCTATGTCGGTTAAAGTTAAAGTTCCCAATGAATGAATGAGGCCAGCCTCAAATGAATCATATAAAGAAATGAATGATACCGAAGGTGTTAGGATGGGATAATCAAGAGGTGAGCTGGACTCAGGTAATGACATTAGGTTATTCCTAATCATTGCACAGCAAACCCGATGAAAGTCTTAAACTACATCCTAGGTATAGCTGGTGTTCACACTGGCCTATGAATGAATTAAATGAGGTTCGTATGAATGAATAAAGCAGACTTTGTGTTTGCCAAAGAAAACTCCCTAGTTGAGGTCCCATATGTTGAGCCCTCATTTTGGAAAGTCTTAAGGTCAAGTCCATGATAACAAGGTCTCATGGCATATGAATGTATTATATGTTATGTGCTATATGAAGATATTATGTGTTGTGTGTCATACGATAATTATAATGATGCATGTCACTCTCATGGCATAACATTCCCAATCTCAATTTGGCAAGTTCACTGACTTGACTTCCAAAAATCATGTGGTTAGGAAAGAGCTATTCTTTCTCATGCATGTCCCTGTTGTGTGCTTGCATATACCCATACTTAGTACAAGTGTGTACTAATTCCATACAAACATCTACTTTTAGGTGCAGGCACAGGTGGACGGTAGAGCTACCGGTTCGTTGTTGCAGCTATCCGGACGTCATCATTCATCCGGAGTTTGGTAGGTCCTCATGCTTTCGAGGATGCTACTATTTTACATTCTAGCGTAGTTTTAGAGTTGAGCTAGTGGAGCATGTTCCACTAGCGTTTCTTTCCTGTTTTGGTTCAGACTTTGTATTGGTGTTATTTTGGCCGATATACAATTAATACTTAATGAATGATTTCTTTCAGTCGCTTATCTCTTAATTGCTAGATGATTGATGATGAACGATTACGAAATATAAAGAATGTTTAGCAAGTATGATTAAAGAATCAAGAATTTCAAATTTTCCGCTAAAATTAACGTTTGTAAAGTAAGAATGACGTAAGCAGGCTTGTTTGCAAACTCTGAGAGGTCAACGACGCCGGTCTCGTCTGGTGTCTAGATTCCAGTCGTGACATATATCGAGTCATGGATTCCGTCAACTAACTTATTATTTCACCAATATATATCATCATCATTCAATCTATCCATATCTTAGAATCTCACCTTTTAAAAAATCAAAATGATAGTTAACATATACATATCATAATAGTTATATCAAGATTAAGAATATAGATACATTTAATAATTTAGAGAATATGTTTTTGTCAATTAGTGTAAAGAAAGTATCTCTACTTGATCCCGTACAATACATACAAATGCACTAGCACAAGAAGTTGGAACTATAATCATACGAATGACATGTCCAATTCTCATCTTAGATTGTGAACCAAAAACTTTATACTTATAAGAATCGATAATTAATCCAGTGTATATAAGTTAAACTCTAAAAACTAAATCATCTACTCTCTCTGTATAAAAAAGAATGACCTCCTTTTCTTTTTAGCCTGTTTGACCTCTTTCTTTTTGTGGTAATAACTTTCTACGTGATATGTTTAAAACCACAAAATTAAAGGACAATTTTGTAAATTTGACATAACTTTAATTTATAACCACATGATCAAAAGTTTTCTTTATTTTCTTAAACTCCGAGCCAAATCAAAATAGATCATTCTTTGTTAAAAGGAGGGAGTACTATATAAGTAATCAGACACCATATGATCTATTAAAAATATTTACAATGAATATTTGATAATAAATAGTATATCTAAACACGTGGTTAATAGTATATATCCCAACAATCTCCCACTTAGACTTTTAATCATCGCGATTGTTATAATATATTGTATCTAAATGCATGTGTAATCATTTAAAATTTATTAAATATAAATTTATAACATGATTCGGATTATATTAGATTCATAAATATATATTAATTCAAATAAATATTATGCATTAATATACTTGAGTTAAATATTTAAGTCCAAAAAATATGGACTTAATTAAAGTCTAAATTAATTGATTTGGGCTACAATGGATGAACCCAATTTCATCTCATTCTAGAGGTCCATCTTGGCTCCATGTGTGCGAATGATGTGGCATGCCAAGTCAAATAGAAAATCAATAGAATCATGACATGTGTCAAAGATGACAAGCCCGCTCCATAAAGGCCATATGCCATGTTACTTAAATCTGATTGGCCGAAAGGAATCCTGCTCCAATTGCAACTCCACTATTCTAAAACTATAAATAGGGGTCCTCATAATTCAGAAAAGAAAGAAAATTTTAAACAAGAAGCTAGAGAAAATTTATGGTACAAACGCCATTTAATTCTCTACAAAGCTACAAGTTTAAGAATTCAAGCATTCAAGTTCAAGAACGATCAAGATCAGGACCATCGAATTCAAGAACAAGCTCAAAGCCCTTGAATTCAAATAAAAGTCAAGATCAAGATAAAGTTCAAGTTCAAGTTCATTAGAGATTCAAGAACAAGCTTTAAAGTCCTTGAACTTATATTTGAAAAGGCGAATTCAGAGGAATCATAGAGATTGTCACACTCACATTTGAAATAATAAAATCGATTGTTGCTATAATTTTCCGTTCTTGATTATTGTTTTCTCGACACGAATTTTATTGTCTACAAATTCTGGCACGCCCAGTGGGACAATCTCTACCTCTCATCTCAACTTTTCAAGCGTCAAAGAATATCGAGATGACTTCCATGAACAACAACTCTCGATCAACTGCCTCTAAGGCCACTAGCTCCAAGTTCTCTAGTGAAGTTGAAGGCATCCTTGGTGTTACCTTTGGAAGTTTCGGAGCTTTTACGAGAAGCAAGACTGCTACAATGGGATAACAAACACTTCAAGTGTCGTCCATCAACTCCTGTTTTTGGGTCTTCGACTCCAAAAGGAGCAAGTTCCTCCACAAATGCTCTAGAAGGAGGAAGTAGTGTTGCTGAAAAGATCAAGAAGACATTGGCTCTACTTGAGCAATCTGGTTCCAAGAACTCTACCACAAGGGAGAAGTATGATTCAACTTACGAATCATCTCCACGTATATCACGTAACATGAGTCAACTGAAAATTAACTTACGCGATAATCCATGCTACTCTCTTGCATCTCCAATGATCATGCAAACGATGGTGACTGTTGTTTCCTCTCCTGAGGAACAACTCGCAAATCTGATGAAGTTGGTTGAAGGATTGACGAAGCATGTACAACACCAAGAGTCTCAATTGATAAGTTGATGGATAGGATGGAAGGACTTTTAGATGGAGATGCGAGCCATGCACCCGGAAAGGGTATTGAAGTTCAAGAAATCGAAGATCCTGCTAAGAAAGTCCCGTTTATCAAAGAGATGTCAGTTTGTTCTGAAGGAATGATCCCACTTGATCGCTTAAAGGAGTTTATTGAAGGCACTATCAAATATAAGTATGAAGTCTCCACCAAGTCTTCTCATATGTATGCCAAGCCATACACTGCTAGGATTGATAACTTTAAAATGCCTGCTGGTTATCAGCCTCCCAAATTTCAACAATTTGAGGGAAAAGGAAACCCAAACAACATGTCGCGCACTTCGTGGAGACATGTAATAATGCTGGAACTTATGGAGACTATCTTGTCAAACAGTTTGTCTGCTCTCTAAAAGGAAATGCCTTTGATTGGTACACGAATCTCGAATCTTACTCTATTCATAGTTGGGAGCAACTAGAACACAAGTTTCTCAATCGCTTCTATAGCACAAGGCATACGGTGAGCATGGTAGAACTCACAAATACTCGCCAAAGGAAGGATGAACCGGTTATAGATTTCATAAATCGATGGAGGCTTAGTAAAGCTTCTGCAATCGAAATGTGTATTCAAGGAATGCACTGGGAGCTTCTTTACATCTTGCAAGGAATAAAACCAAAATCCTTTAAGATTTAGCTACTCGTGCTCATGATATGGAGTTGAGCATGTCCTCTGCCGGAAAAGATATGACTATTGTTCATGATTCTCGCAAAGGAAGGGACAAGCAGGAACCCAAGATATGGAGCAAGTTTCTACCCAGAATTGACAACAAAGAATCCATGAGTGTAAATGTGTCACCCACAAAGTTCACCACGAATGAGGGCGAAAAACAAAATGTGAGAACAACTTTCCAAAGACGTTCAAATCAAAAGTCGACACTGAGGGAGATGCAAGGAAATAAGTCTTGGATTCTAACGTTTCTGAAATTTTTCATGAATTGCTTGAGTTAAAGCTCATTGACTTGCCAGAGATGAAGCGACCCGATGAGGCTGGAAAAGTTGATGACCCAAGTATCATAAACTTGTGAGTCATCCTCGTGAAAAATGTTTTGTCTTCAAGGATAGAGTGATGCGATTGGTTAACGAAAATAAAAGTATCCTTGATGATGAGAAGGCTAGTTCTAACTAGATATCTATCACGTTTGGCTCACTTGATCCGGTCCAAATATATATATCTGAAAAGCATGAAGAAGAGTCAGTAAATCAGGAAGTTGACATAGATGGTGATGAGGGTTGAATTCTTGTAACTAGGCGAAGACGCAACAAGTCAAGCTTACGAAAAGAATCAACCGAACAACCGATTAGAGGAAAAATGGTGAAGAAATCGGAGAAGAAAAAATCAAACAAGCGCCCAAAAGGGGCAAAAGTAGAAGTGCATCACTACCAAAAGCCTCGACGTCCTGTTACTCTAGAGGAATTCTTACAAAATTCATTCGACATAAAGTCTACTCAAGACAATGTCGAGGCATCATGTTTCAATGCGGATAAACCAGAAACAATGAAGGTGTCTCCTACTGGAAAAGAAGGAACAACGAGTGAATCCTTAACAAAAGTGTCTCCTAGTGACGAAGAGAAAGCAATAAGGCAAATCTCAGCAATGATGTCTCTTTCATCTTCTGAAAAATCTATTGAACCTTCTTCCCAAGAAGCACATACCTGTGAAACTAAAATCACATTTGCAGATAATGATCTTCTATTTGGTGAAACACTACACAATCGTCCTTTGTATATCAGGTCATGTGCTAGAGAAGAAGATAAATAGAATCTTAATAGATGAAGGATCTGGAGTTAACATTTTGCCTATCCACACATTGAAAGAACTTGGCATCACGACTGGGGAACTTAGTGAAAGTCGTATGTTGATACAAGGATTTAATCAAGGGGGCAGAGGTCCATAGTCTTTATTAAATTAGAGATCCACATGGTAGATTTACGATCAAGCGCATAGATGCATGTGATCGACGCAAAGACATCATACAATATATTATTTTGCAGGCCTTGGGTACATGAGAATAGAATTGTCTCATCTTCGTACTATCAATGTTTGAAATATCTTGAAGGTGTAATTGAAAGGAAGATAGTTGCAGATGATAATCCTTTCACCGAAGTTGAGACACACTTTGCCAATGCAAAATTCTATTTGAAAAGTTATTTTGTTAAAGGGGCCAAATCTAATAACGTCAAATCAATCAAGAATGATAAGGTCATAAGCAAAAGAATTGATGCGGCTATCGAATAGATGAAAATTGACACTAAAGACTCTTGTCCCATTCTTAATAAAGGGAAGATCATGTCTTCAAAGAAGAAGTTGACTTATAGGCTTTGATATGTTCCAAAAGCGAAGAAAGAACAAGATCAACCATCTAACCTTCAAGAAAATGCATTGAGAGAGCTAACTCTTCCTATCAGACGGATTGATGCAATAAGCTTGTCTTCAAAGTCGCCAGAAAAGTCAGTCACTCAAGATCAAGTGCGAGATATGACTCTCCCTAGAAATCGCACAAGAGAAGGTTTTGATCCCAATGCTTACAAGTTATTTGTGAAGGCGGGATACAACCCTAGTGAGCCATTGGCGCTAGGGAAACTTCCATCAGAAGATACAACTAGGCGAGCACGTGAAGGCCTAGGTTATAACCAACCGCCGCCAATTCGCATTTCCATAAGAAGGGCCAGTAATAATCATATAACTTTTGAATATAACGTCACTGATCCTAATAAAATGACTTCCGTCTTTGATAGACTTGGGGAAACGACTGCAAGAACTTCTGTGTTTGAGAGGTTCGGTCCTTTGAAGAAGAATAACAAAACCTGAGAAGTTATTTAAAAGTTACAATGCCCACTTCACATTTTATTTGAAAGGATTTCAGAAGTTTGATTTCTTCTAGGATGAGGCAACGAGTGGAACTTATAGTCTCCTGTAAAGAGGAACTCAAGGCAAAGACCCACACTGTGGTTTACACCAAAGAGCACGAGAAAGATGAAGAAAGTATAGGTTCCTCAAATCATGTTACAATCCAAAATGAGTATGATTCTTTGCCTCAAATGAAGATTGACGATGAGGTAGAAGATATTTTCTCGTGTTGTCATATATATTTCAATGACAATGATCCTTTGGAAGAGGAAGATGCTGGAGATGCTCCACCGGAACTTGAAGAAGGAGTAAAGATCACAATAGATGTTAACCTTGACAATGATGAAGACCCAATGCCAACTTACTTGTGTGCGTTTCTAGAAATTGATGAAGAAATTGCGTACATGAATATACTCAAAGAATATAGGGATGTCTTCGCTTGGAGTTATAAATAAATGCCTGGATTGAATCCTAGAGTAGCGGTCCATCAATTGGGAGTTAAAATGGTTCTTGTCCTATTAAGCAAGCTCAAAGACATTTTAGACCAGACTTGGTTCCATTGATAGAACATGAAGTTAACAAACTCATTGAGGCAGACTTTATTCGTGAGGTCAAATATCCTGCATGGATTTCAAGTATTATTCCTGTGAGGAAGAAGAATGGTCAAATTTGAGTTTGCGTTGACTTTAGAGATCTCAATAATGGATGCCCTAAAGATGAGTTCCCTCTTCCCATTCCGGAGTTGATGATTGACGCCACCACTGGTTATGAGGCAATGTCGTTCATGGATGGTTCTTCTGGATATAATCAAATCCACATGTCACAAAAAGATGAAGAACTCATCGCATTTCGCACGCCAAAAGGTATTTATTGCTACAAAGTGATGTCATTTGATTTAAAGAATGCTTGTTCCACATATCAAAGGGCTACTCAAAATTTCTTTGATGACTTGCTCCATAAAAATGTCGAATGTTATGTTGATGATTTGGTAGTAAAGTCGAGAAAGAGGGGTGATCATTTGAAAGTCTTAAGGATGGTGTTTGATTTACTCCGAAGATATCAACTAAGGATGAATCCATTGAAATGTGCCTTCGAAGTTACTTCTGGCAAGTTCCTTGGCTTTATTGTGAGACATCGAGGAATAGAAATCAATCCAAAGTAGATGCAATATCAAAGATGCCCGAACCTCGAAATATTCACGAGTTAAAAAGTCTCCAAGGAAAGTTAGCCTACTTGAGAAGATTCATCTCAAATCTAGCGGGGAGATGTCAACCATTCAGTCACCTCATGAAGAAAGGTGCTCCATTTAATTGGCACCAAACATGTAGGGATGCCTTTAAAAGTATCAAATCGTGTCTAGCGAAACCTCTGGTTTTGGAAGCCCCTATACCTGGAAAACCGTTGATACTCTACATTGCAGCACAAGAAAGGTCTGTAGGACCCCGTTAGCTCAAGAGAATAGTGAAGGCAAAGAAAAAGCTCTTTATTACATAAGTAGAACGATGACACCGAATGAGCTAAATTTTTCTCCAATTGAAAAGTTATGCTTGGCACTTGTCTTCTCAATTAAAAAGATGAAGCATTATTCCAAGCTCATGTTGTCCGCCGTATTTCTAAAGCAAATCCCATCAAGTTTGTTATGTCAAAACATGTCCTTAGTGACCGACTAGCAAGATAGTACCTCCAATTCCAACAATTTGAGATTGATAACATCCCTCAAAAATCCGTCAAGGGACAGGCATTGGCGGATTTCTTAGCAGACTATCCGATACCTGATGATTAGGAGTTAGCTGATGAGCTTTTTGATGAAGATGTGATGTCTATCAAAATTCAACCTCCTTGGAAAATGTACTTTGATGGGGCTGCACATCGTGGCAGAGCTGGCGCCGGCGTAATGTTCATCACTTCGCAAGAAGAGATTCTACCATTCTCTTATACTTTGAAGCAATGTTGCTCCAATAATGTCGCTGAATACCAAGTATTGATACTTGGACTTGAGATGGTTGTCGACATGAAACAATTAAACTTACAAATCTTTGGTGACTCTCAGTTGGTGATCAACCAACTCTTGGGAAGTTATGAGGTGAAGAAACCTGGATTGCGTCCTTATCATGATTATGCTCAAAAGTTGATAGGATGGCTTGGAGATGTAATCCTTCAACATGTGCATAGAACGGAAAATAAAAGAGTTGATGCATTGGATGCCCAAGCTTCAACTCTAACCCTTCCTGATCAAATATAAGTTACTATTTTTCAAAAATGGTAGTACCACCACCAAATGAGGAAGAATATATAGAGAATGAGTTTAATCATCTTGTTGCTTTTTCTAAAGCCGCTGAGGAATATTGGAGACAACCCATTATTGACTACATGTGTTATGGGATACTTCCAGAAAATCCAAAGATAAGGACAAACACTCGTCGGCGTGCACCTCGTTTCCTTTACTACAAGGACACATTATATAGAAGATCATTTGAGGGTGTGCTATTACGATGTTTGGGAGAGGAAGAAGCAATTTAAGCTCTGCAAGAAGCACACTCAGGAGTGTGTGGATCACATCAATCTGGAACAAAATCCACTTTCACATAAAGAGGATGGAATATTATTAGCCAACCACGGTGAAGGATTGCTTAGATTATGCTCGGAGGTGTGATGCTTGTCAATTTCATGCGAATTTCATACATCAGCCGCCCAAAGTATTGCACTCAGCTATCACATCTTGTCCATTTGACGCCTGTGGATTGGATATTGTGGGACCACTACCAAAGTCTTCTAGTGGACACTTGTACATCTTGGCTGCAACTGATTACTTTTCAAAATGGGCTGAAGTTGTCGCTCTTAAAGAGGTGAAGAAAGAGAATCTTACAAATTTTATCCGAGTAAATATTATCTATCGCTTTGGCATCCCTCGCTATATAATAACAGACAATGGCAAGCCATTCGATTACAAGTTAATGAACAAGATTTGTGATATCTTTGGCTTCAAGTAGCGTAAATCTTCTATGTACAATGCTAACGCTAATGGTCTTGCTGAAGCATTTAATAAGACTCTATGCAACCTGCTCAAGAAAGTTGTCTCCAAATCCAAACGGGATTGGCATGAAAGAATGGAAAAGCTTTGTGGGCATATAGGACAACATATCGCACTCCAACTCAAGCAAATATGCACTTGCGTTTGGAGTTGAACAGTCCTGCCACTCGAGCGTCAAATACATTCTTTAAGACTTGCTATTCAAGAAGGGCTCACTGAGGAAGAAAATGCTTGACTGCGTCTTGCTAAGTTAGAAGCACTTGATGAAGAGAGTCTAGAAGCCCAACAAAACCTTGAATGTTATCAAGCTCGTCTATCTCGTGCTCTCAATAAGAAGGTTCGCTTGAGGTGTTTTCAAGTTGGAGACCAAGTTCTCGTAGTAAGAAGATCCATCATTACTTCGCACAAGTCTGGGGGCAAATTTACCTCAAAGTGGGATGGACCATATGTCTTATAAGAAGCATACTCAAATGGTGCTTACAAGCTTGTTGATGCTGATGTCTTAAGGATCGGTCCTATTAATGTCAAATTCCTAAAGAGGTACTACCCTTGAAGTAAGATGATGCTCCTTAAGGTATGAGCCTAAACTGCATGTCACTCCTGGCCTGAAAGAGTATAAACTGTGTACGGCACAATAAAAAATATAGTCAAAAATCACTCAAATCCCCAAAACTACATTGTGACTTGATCCTCTTCATTGAGGTACGTAGGCGCTTAGAACCATATTCTAAGTTCAGTCGCATGAAAGTCAAAGCGATATCTATTTTATTTTATCTTTTTTCTCATCAAACTTTAGATTTGTACGAAGTATCGATGGGTCAATGGCGGGAGAAAACTCTTATAAAATATGAGTCTCTTATTAGTACGATTGAAGTCTTTGAATTAGATCAAGTAAATTGAAGTCTTTATATTCTTCAAGTTTATTATTTGAAGTATCCAAATCCTCTAACTATAAAAATTGAAGTCTTCAAATTCTATAAAATAATGAGATAAGTCTTACAAGTTTGCATCAACAAAGTTGCAATTCAATGTCTTCAAATTCTTTGAGTTTACAAGTTAAGGTCCTAAAACTTGTTACGAGTTGAAGCATTAAATTCCACAAAATTCATAAGTCACGTTTGAATCTACAAACTTAAAAAAATGTGGAACTTGCACTATATTCATTCTTATTGGCATGAAAAAAATATGAAATGACTTAGAATTACTAAAGCTTGCAATAAAGAATTAAAGACCAAATTCAAATTGAAGAATGCTATAAATAATGCATGATTTAAAAAAAGAAAAAAAAGAAAAAACTTCATTACTATAAAATTGTCTAAAACATCAATCGAAAGCTAAAGGAAAAATGGGAAAGACAAAAAAACAAGAATCCTAATCTAGGCGTAACTTGTAGTTGGTCAAATCTTGACGACTAGCCTCCAAGCACTCTCTTTTCTGTTCCATGCTAATTAAATCTTTAGGCGTCTCATATGAGGATATCTCATCTTCTGTAGCTAAAATTTTGGCTTGAATCTCCTCGACGTTCTTCTTAGCAGCTTCTAAAATAGCTTCAAGTCCCTCTCGCTCTTCTTGTAAAGTTGCTAACTTCCGCTTAACCTTCTTTAGCGATTTCTTGCTAGAAGAAACATGTTTTTTCTTCTCACCTCCTCTACTTTGAATAATTCGATACGCTCTTTGGCATTAGAAAGAAACTCCATCTTCTTATTTTCACGCGCCTTGTCAACAAAATTAAAGTGTTCTTGATCATAAGAAGTAGCATGATCAAAAAGAGAATCTACCAAGCTCTTCAATGGTGAAAGATCTAATAAATTCATCTCGTTCATCTGCTTGAAAATCTCATAAATATCATCTTTTTAAGAAGAAATATTGTTTAGAGAAGTTCTTGAAAGTTTTCCACGGATCTCTTCCCAAAGACCCAAGCTTTACCTCCTTTTATGATTGAACACAACACCTTTTCCTTCGTAGACAGACATAGCACCATTAATCTTAGGAAGAACTCGGGAAAGATCATTTGAATTAGGAGTCAACTGTTTTATAGTTTGGTCACGACAAGCAGACGATGAATTTTGCTCTTTCTTGATATTTGAAATTGATTTTTCCTTCGGTCTCGATATCGCGGTAGGCTCTTCGCTAACTTGTGGCCTCTCACGCGGTGATCCTACTAGATGTCCATCAGCGTTAACCTACAAATGAAAATGTCTAGTTTTGCTTGCTTCTTGAAGGGACCGTTTACTAGAGAAGAGAAATTGGGGGCATTTCTCTTCACCGGTAAGAGTATGAACTAGTTCTTTCTTAGATACCTTAGAGAAGTTAAGCTTCTTACTTTGATGTTGGGGAGCAAGTGGTGTCTTAACTTTTGAAAGTGTCCTCTCGATATCTTGACTTTTGTCTACTAGAAGGGTAACAAATTCTAACCCAGCTTTTTCCACCATAACATCCAAATTATCCTCAAGAAACATTCCGTAGGACCTCTCCCACCAAGATGAATATTGGGTGGTATAAAGCTTCTTTGTAGAAGTTACTGCAGGAGGAAATGTCGCTTTAGACATAGTCACACGTGATACGCAAATGCGCCAATATCTAAGGCCTTCATCAAGTGACTCAACACGAATATCATTTTCTAAATAGCCAGGATTATCTTGATGGAAACCAAATTGGAGACTAAATCAGTGCGGACTATATCGCTCAATGACAAAGGGACCTCCCCTCACAATGGAAGATAATTAAAACGAATGCTCATAAAATAAGCTTTCTCCAACTCTAGTGCTTTTTCATCATCAATATAATAAGTTGGGTGAGGCCTACTAAGCATGGTTGCATTCCATACAATGTTCTCCTCCCGATGAACACACTTTATTGCCTCATCTTTGTCAAACTACTTTGCAGCACCTTCTCCAGTATATACCACCATTCGTGGTAGAGAAGGTCCACTAGTAAGCGTATAGCGTGTCTTGAGATAATAAGCAAGCCAACCATAAACATAATGAATGGAAAAACAAACTCTTACATGGTCCAACTGTGAAGAATTTAAAATTTTATTTAAGCCATGATATATGCTTGCTAAAATTGGAACAACAAGGCTAACCCTTTTATTGATCGCCATTAAGCTCGCTATCTTGAAAGTCTCAGGTCGAATGAAATTCCCTTCTTCAGACGGAAGTACAAAGGCACATAACCAACATGACAAAAAAGCCGTCAGATAAGTGTCATATTTTTGATGTTTTGCTCCAAGCTTAGTAAATATCATCTCTTGAGTACTTGACCATGACTGTATCTCAGTAGGTATCTCGCCTGTAGGATTATGAGTAGACGATAGACGTCGATATTTCTTCTCTTTTCTCGGGGGAGCTAGCTCATATTTGAGATCTTTCTTGCACCAAAATTGTAAGACATTCATTAAAAGAGATTCTCATATTACCATGATTTTCCTCTTTAAGATGATGAATTGCAGCAAACATATATTCACAAGTTCGAGGGAGAAATCTTTCCTTCTTGTCATTAAATCCTATAAGTTCCGCGGAGTTTGGTATCACTTCTTGGGTATCCATTAATTGGCAATCCACCAAGAATATGCATGTCCCAAAGAGATATGAATATTTCCCCAACAGATGTAAGTAATGTATTTGTTTGAGGGCAACAAGCCTCACAAAAGGCTTGTATAATATTGGAGTTCCGATCATATGTAAAAAGAGAAGCAAATACAGCATCACGAATACAAGCATTGTTTGGAGTTTGCCGATTTTTTCTTAACCATCTTCTGTCCATTCCCAGTATCACGGAATGCAGCGGTATTCACCTTCAAGCACAATGTTGTCTCCCCAACATAGTTCTTCTTGAATCATGCGGCGACCTAAATTGAAAGAGTTCTCGCAATGTTTGTACGATGAGGAATTGGTTTCTCAAGATACCATACTTTGGAGGCTTTATTAGATTTATGATCGTATTCGAATGTCCAACTTTTCATATAAAGTGTATTTCTCAATAGTGACCATGGATCAACATAACGACCAACAAAAGATTCGTGGACCAAAAACTTAGTCTCCGTCGTACTACCCTCTGATCCAACAATGAGATATTCGAGTTTAAAAGATGGACAAGAATAATCCTTGAAGAAAACCATTGTTCAAACTGAAAAATAATAATAATAATAATAATAATAATAATAATAATAATAATAATAATAATAATTAAAAAAATTTTAATTTTTATTTATAATAATGCACGAAAGAAGATAAAACTTGAAAAAGAGAGTAGTTAAGAAGGGGCGAATAATTTAAGCATTCGGGACTTTGTAACACCTTGAGATTATTTTCAAGGTGGGAGCGTTACACGATATCCTAGTAAAGTTTCAAGTTGGTTAAGCATTCGGGACCTTGTAACACCTTGAGTTTATTTTCAAGGCGGGAGCATTACACGGTATTCTAGTAAAGTTTCAAGTTGGTTAAGCATTTGGGACCTTGTAACACCTTGAGTTTATTTTCAAGGCGGGAGCGTTACACGGTATTCTAGTAAAGCTTCATGATTAAGCATTCAAGATCTTGTAACACCTTGAGTTTATTTTCAAGACGGGAGCGTTACACGGTATAGTAAAGCTTCAAGTTTGTTAAGCATTCGGAACCTTCTAACACCTTGAGTTTATTTTCAAGGCGGGAGCGTTACACAATATTCTAGTAAAGCTTCAAGTTGGTTAAGCATTCGGAACCATTTAACACATTCAGAGTATTATTTATTTTTCAAGGAAGGGACGTTAAATTTTTTTTTTCACACCTCAAGATTAAACTCTTGTGTTTTGATAAACTCTCCATTGTTTAACCTCCGCAAAATATAAATATTATTTATATTTGTCTCTGAAAAAAAAAAGCAGCAAAAAAAATTAATAATAATAATTTTTAAAAAAAAAGGAAAAAGAACACGAACCTTGATTCCTGTTTGTGGACACTCTAATCATCTGCAAAAGAAAGAGAAAGAATTGTTGATGTTAAGAGTGAAAAAATATTTAGAGAAGCCTCCTTTTATAGATGATTGAGGCGGTGAAGAAATCCTTTGTCAACCTAACTACAATTCCTCTTGAGTTAGAATCTTAGAAAGGAAAATTTATTATTATTTTTATTTGTTTTCTCTCCCATCTTAATTCAACCTCAATTAGGATTTGATAAGAATTAAAAAACAAACGAAAAAAAAAGGAAGTAGAAGACAATTAAAAAGTGGCACTGGCCATGTGAGTTATAAGACTCAAAGTGGAGTCCTCTTAATTACTCATATATATATATATATATATATATATATATATATA